>NC_080485.1:16745000-16832447 GCF_030265055.1 Doryrhamphus excisus
TACTACCCTCCTAATATTGCATATGCACCCCCACTACAGGCAGGCAGATAGAGGTGAAGGTTAGAGGATCTCTCCAAGGTGCTGAAAAGTGAAGAGGCCCCAACAGGACACACCCGCCTGAGCCCATTGGACCACAGCAGTCACGCACCCCCCAGCAAAATGAATTACACACGTGGAGGAGGGGTAGGAAGGGGAGGAGGTGGGGGAGGAGCCAGAGCTGAGGATGCACGTCCCCCCCAACACACACACACACACACACACACGCACACGCACACACACGCACACTCGACCCGCAGCAGGAGAGGAAACAACCAACTTGCCGGGGTCTCATCCTAGAGATGCGCGCGCAAAACCTCTGATTCCTCCTCCTCCTCCTCCTCCTCCCCCCCATCATCCCTCACCTCACCGGGAACATCCAAACAGCCTACGACGGGCAGGGAGGCAAGACGGGAGGCAGGAAGGAAGGAAGGAAGGAAGGAAGGCACGAAGGACATACAGAGGATTGACACAAGCCGGTCACGATGCGCGGATCTCCCCGCCACGGGACCCGCGTGGGACTGATGGTGCTGCTGAACGCGCTGCTGCTGCTGCTGGCGTCGCGGGCTGCGGAGAGACAGGAGTCCACGGACCATGTTGTGGTTCAGTTCCACGACGAGGCGCCGGAGGAGGACGCGCGCCAACTTGCAGCACAACACGGGTACCAGAGTGCACGCAAGGTAGGACCTCCTCTACCTCCTTCACCTCCTCTACCCCCTCTACCTCCTCTACCTCCTCCATTGCAAACATGGCAACCTTTGGGGGGACAAAGGCCTCCTGAGCTTTTTCTTTTCATAGCACTTCTGCTTCATGTGGTGACGTCACAGCCACTATCGGCCAGACTGGCTTCCTTTTTGCTCTATGGAAAAATATGTAATAATAATATATATAATAACTATCCATCTATCTATCTATCTATCTATCTATCTATCTATCTATCTATCTATCTATCTATCTATCTATCTATCTATCTATCTATCTATCTATCTATCTATCTATCTATCTATCTATCTATCTATCTATCTATCTATCTATCTATCTATCTATACAAATCTATATCACTGAGATGTTTTCTTGACAATAAAGTAATATGCAGTATAAGTATGAGTATTTTAGAAATAAAAGACATGCTAGCATCTATTGACATGAAATAATATGTTAATATTAATATTGTAATATTGTTAATAATAATATGTTTGATTGAGTATAATACTGTATGTATGATACTGTATCCAGCCACATAAAAACATAACAATGTGTGAACACAGCATATCACAGAAATCATCACAGAAATCAACTGGAATCTTGACAATAAAGCAAAATCAATTTGTATTTTTCTATATTGTAAATTCATTGATTTATAAGAAATATAAAGTATAATACTGTCTATTGAGACACATTCATTTTATAAGAGCCATGGAGAGAGCCATGGCTCATTAATAACTAAGTCCATGTGTTTTTATTCATATTGGTTTATGTTTAAATGTTTTTATTTGTATTTCTTTATGTTGAAATGTTTTTATTAGTATTGGTTTATGTTGAAATGTTTTTATTAGTATTGGTTTATGTTGAAATGTTTTTATTAGTATTGGTTTATGTTTAAATGTTTTTATTAGTATTTCTTTACATTGAAATGCCAATATCTATATTTAGAAAAGAAAGACAAGGATATATAATAATCCAAAATCAAATAATATATTTGGTAAAATGTGAATGAATTGAAGAGTCGTGACACACACACACACACACACACACACACACACACACACACACACACACACACTCATCCTTGCATGACAGCCCCCCCATGAAATGTCATAAAGGGATGAAACGCTAACAAGGCATTTATGCTAGAAGTGTCACATCATGATTGCCCTTCTTTGGCAGTGTGAGGGCCTGTCAAAATAGATTGTTGGGGTGGGGGGGCGCGGGGGGGGGGTGTTGTGTAGGCAGTGAGGCGTGTAAGACGCCAGCCTGCTCCGACTCGGCATCCTTTCCTCCCATGAGTGCTAAAGAAGGCGTCATTCTGTACTTGATGATATTTCTGATGCAGCGTCTGATTGCTGGTTCATTTTCTTGTACAGTAGAACACCCCCCCCCCCCCCCCCCCCCCACAACCCCCACCCCTCCCTCACGGGTTATGTAATGGGCGGCTATATTTGTCCTGATGGGATATGCGCCATTAAACAACGGCGGCGTTGTTTGAACTCGCTTCCATTGTTGCTTAATTAACAAGACGAGGGGCAGGAAGTGGATGCAAACACGCAGGGAAGTCACACGTTGCGTTGCCAGGCCTTCTGGTGGTTGTTGACAAACAACAGCAGCATGAAAGGGGGGCCTGACCCCCCCCCCCCCAGGCTGCTCAAGCGTAAGGGGGCGTTTAATCCCAGCACGGCGCCCCAGGGGGAAAAAGACGACGCATCTGATTTCCCTGCTGGTCCTGACGTACCAGGCTGGACCAGCACGCTGGACCAGCACGCTGGTCCAGCGCACCAGCACCCCTCCCCACCTGGGAACCGGTGCCCTTGTGGCGACCTTCCACCATCAAAGACACGCTGATCGGCGCACCTGCCTAACTCTCTCTGTTCTCCTCCTAGGTTGCCTTCGGAAAGGGGCTCTACCACTTCTACCCCCAGGACGCTTCCAGGAGGCGGAGCAAACGTGGCGCCGCCAGCAGACAGCGGCTCCAAAACGACGGCAGGGTAACCACGAAACTTCCATGACATAGCATGCTAGCGCTTTAGAAACACACTTGGTACAAACCACAGAAAAGGAAGACCTGAAGACCTGAAGAATCTGCTTGGTTCTTGGACGCCCCGTCCCGGTTTTCATAAGTTTGGTTTTTGGTTATGGTTCAGCCAAACCACTCGGACTCTGTGATGGGTCCTGGTCCTGTTAGAGGCGGGTGGCATGCTGCCTCGTGGGCACGAGGCCTGTCCGAACTTGACGGTCCACATGAGATCGCTCCCTAGTGTAAAATCTGGATCGGATCCAGATTAAACTTGATGGGAAATGCCAGTCTCTGATTCTGAATTGAACAGTAAACCTTGTTGAAATCAGTTGAACCGGTTCAATTGCTCCCTGGATCGGATCCAGATTAAACCTGATGCAAAATGGCAGCTTCTGGTCCGGCATATAAAACGGTACGTCTTGTTGAAATCAGGCATAGTTCCAGTTTTCATCCAGATTGCTCCCAAATGTAAAACCTGGGTCAGATTCAGAGTCAAGTTGATTTGTAGCGGCTGCCCTGGAAGCACATTGGCTCCTCCCTTGGCCCCATGGAGGATGATTTACATGGCTCCTCCCCCTCCATACTGGCAGTACTCCGATACTAGTAGTAACGCCATGGTATTCCTGATAGTACTCTCATACTAGTAGTCATGGATGATGGACGATCATCCAGGCCTGGAGGAGAAGATCTGTTGTCGTGGACGGACGAGGAAGGTTTTGCGTGGTCCCTCTTGCTACGTGTTTTCCTGGTCTTAGATTTGATCCAAGTGGTCGTCTGGGAATCATCCGCTGTCGTTTTAAAGACGACGTGTGGAAATGTTTTATTTTGATGGTATTCTCTTCTCGCCACCAATTTCCAGCTGTTTGCGTGGAGCTTTATGAGGAGATAAGTGCTAGTTAGCAAACAGCGGGTGCAGAAGCGACGCCGCGTTGGCTTCATAAATGCCAATCATGTGATTTGCGTCGGGAAACAGCCGTGTTGGCGAAGACGGCGGATCGCAGGGCCGTACGCGCCGCATGATTGCAGGCTTTCTCTTCCTGACGTTTAAATAAGACTTCCTGCCTGCTGAGCTCGGAGAGTTAAAGCGGGGGCCGATCCTCAGACGATCCCACTCAAGTGTGGACGCGGCGTCATGTGACCTGCCTGGGAGGACAGTCCCTTCACGCCCACGCCAAGTACGGCTGACCTTACCAGAGAGACAGGAGGAATGCACGGTGCTCCTTTCACCTCCATGTGTTCCAGCTGCTCAGAGCTGGACCCCCATGCCCCCAGGCCCACACGCCCCCATGTCCCCAGGCCCCCGCTGCATTTTCATTGATGAGATCAGCCAGTTTAACACGTAACAAGTCAACACTAAAACATACAAAATGAACACGCAGTTCAGGACCGGACCAAAATATGTGACAACATATTGCAATCCACTCACTCCGTTCATGCCGTTGTTCTATGAAGCAAAGGTGCCAATCCTGTCGCTGCATTAGCTCATCATGTCATACCTTGGACAAGCATGGAACACATCTCCACTTGCATAGATAGATAGACGTCATCTGGTGGACGTTTCCTCCAGCCACGCTCTGCTGGCATCATCTTTAGAAACGTCTCGTACGTCACGCTCTTCACAGGAAGTACAACAACTGACAATTGGAAAAAGCAAAGCTGCAGGGATGGTCTTTCCTTTAGCATTTCCTTTAGCCTTTCCTTTAGCATTTCCTTTAGCATTTCCTTTAGCCTTTCCTTTGGCCTTTCCTTTGGCATTTCCTTTAGCATTTCCTTTAGCCTTTCCTTTAGCCTTTCCTTTAGCATTTCCTTTAGCATTTCCTTTAGCCTCTCCTTTAGCCTTTCCTTTAGCCTCTCCTTTAGCATTTCCTTTAGCATTTCCTTTAGCCTCTCCTTTAGCCTTTCCTTTAGCATTTCCTTTAGCATTTCCTTTAGCATTTCCTTTAGCCTCTCCTTTAGCCTTTCCTTTAGCCTTTCCTTTAGCCTTTCCTTTAGCCTCTCCTTTAGCATTTCCTTTAGCATTTCCTTTAGCATTTCCTTTAGCCTTTCCTTTAGCATTTCCTTTAGCATTTCCTTTAGCCTCTCCTTTAGCATTTCCTTTAGCATTTCCTTTAGCATTTCCTTTAGCCTTTCCTTTAGCATTTCCTTTAGCATTTCCTTTAGCATTTCCTTTAGCCTCTCCTTTAGCCCTTCCTTTAGCCCTTCCTTTAGCCTCTCCTTTAGCCTCTCCTTTAGCATTTCCTTTAGCCTTTCCTTTAGCATTTCCTTTAGCATTTCCTTTAGCCTTTCCTTTAGCATTTCCTTTAGCCTTTCCTTTAGCATTTCCTTTAGCCTTTCCTTTAGCCTTTCCTTTAGCATTTCCTTTAGCATTTCCTTTAGCCTCTCCTTTAGCATTTCCTTTAGCCTTTCCTTTAGCCTTTCCTTTAGCATTTCCTTTAGCATTTCCTTTAGCCTTTCCTTTAGCCTTTCCTTTAGCCTCTCCTTTAGCCTTTCCTTTAGCCTTTCCTTTAGCATTTCCTTTAGTCTTTCCTTTAGCCTTTCCTTTAGCATTTCCTTTAGCATTTCCTTTAGCCTTTCCTTTAGCCTCTCCTTTAGCATTTCCTTTAGCCTCTCCTTTAGCATTTCCTTTAGCCTTTCCTTTAGCCTTTCCTTTAGCCTTTCCTTTAGCCTCTCCTTTAGCCTCTCCTTTAGCCTTTCCTTTAGCCTTTCCTTTAGCCTTTCCTTTAGCCTTTCCTTTAGCCTTTCCTTTAGCCTTTCCTTTAGCCTTTCCTTTAGCCTTTCCTTTAGCCTTTCCTTTAGCCTTTCCTTTGGCCCTTTGTCTTCTCTGATGGAAGCCAGCAGGGAAGGCAAACCTCCGTGGAGGACAGAGATTGATTTTCCTTGGAGTCTTTGTAGGCCTCTGTTAGTGGGGCACCGTGACCCACTTCTTTCCTTCATCTGCTTATATACGCTTTATATACGTACACACACACACACACACACACACACATATATATATATATATATATATATATATATATATATATATATATATATATATATCATATCATATCGTCGTATAGGTCGATGAAATGCTGACCCTCCGAGCCACGTTAGCATGATGGGATGGTCGTGGTGTAGTAGTAGTAAATATTTTGGATGGGGTGCCCTATTGTGTCCTGAAGGACTCTCATTTGCAGGATCCCGCTGATTGCATTGATTGACGGCCCGGCGTCGTGCGTTTCCTGATTGCTCGGCGTCCGCCGTAACAGGATGGATAGCTCTTGGAGGTTTTAGAAGGCCATCCTGAGTGCCGCTGCTACTGTCTTATCTGGCAGCAACAGTAAACAGGGTGGGGGGGGGGGGGGGGCTCTGTCACTCCTACGTGGGCAGGAGGGAATGTTGGCTTTTGGCTGACAAGCTATTGAATGTCTTACCAATGACCTTGAATGTTAGTAGGATTTAAATCACTGATGGTCTAGCGTAGCAAATTTAACTCCAATTTGAAAAGTGGCCGGGGGCCATGAACACAAGCTGCCGGTCAGAAATGGTCCCTGCGCCGCACTTTGGACACCCCTGGCTGGTTGGAATGCAGTTGGGTTGTTCATATTGGACATCAAAGTGACTGCGTGTACTAGGAAATACTACTACATTTGGGCCCCAGTGTACCCCTTCTGCTCTTGGGGTCCCAACACTAAGACCCAGCTTGTGCAAGGGTCCCGCCTAATTATTCCTTATTGATATTAGGATTATTGATCTGAGGGCCCAGCAGGAAGACCCACCATGAAGATCCAATTGTTGCTTGCGGTTGTTATTATTATTATTATTATTATTATTATTATTATTATTTCCCATCTCTACCCAACATGTTTCCCAGGTGAAGAAGGTTGTGGAGCAAGAGGGCTTCAGCCGCCAGAAGCGAGGCTACCGAAATTTAAACGAGATGGAAGTCAACATGAGCGACCCGCTGTTCGCCAAGCAGTGGTACCTGGTGAGTCAGCGTCTGACCTTTTTTTCCACGTTCCATCATCATCATCATCATCATCAGGAGACATATTCCCCCATACTTCCACAATCAGCGCGTTTAGCCACGCTTGAATTAGCTCTGCCGATACGCCGTCTGCCGGCCGCCTCGGCCACGCCCCCCTCATTTAGCCTGACTGGCAGGCGTGACATTTATGCACCCCGCCGCCTCCGAGGAAGACGAGTCCAGCTTGGCCTGACGCACGCTTATCACTTATCACTTATCACCGACAAGAAGTTGCCTGAAGACCCGGGTCCTCCATGGTGGATGCTGACGCGTGTTCTGCTCCATCAGATCAACACGGGCCAAGCAGACGGGACGCCCGGCCTGGACCTCAACGTGGCCGAGGCCTGGCAGCTGGGCTACACGGGGCGAGGAGTCACCATCGCCATCATGGATGACGGTCAGTGTTGACTTTGTGTTATCTTGCCACATCGATTTCATTACACACGTAAGTGCCGAGCCACAAAAGTTTAGGGACACTTTGTCATGCTAGTCAACGAGATGGTGTCTGAAAACTTTTGACTGATGTGAGAATGTGGCTGTCTATATGTGCCCTGGGATTGGCTGGCCACCAGTCCAGGGTGGACCCCGCCTCTCCCCAAGACAGCTGGGATAGGCTCCAGCGTATCCCCATCCTAGTGAGGATATGTAGTATAGAAGATGGGTGGATGGATGATGGATGGATGGACGGGTGGATGGATGGATGGATGGATGGATGGATGGATGATGGATGGATGGATGGATGATGGATGGATGGATGGATGATGGATGGATGGATGGATGATGTGTTGTCCTCGTCAGTGTTGGTTCAGTATTTGGCACTTGTACCAAAGCAATTGGGCTAAACAGGGGCACACTATTTGTCCAGCAGCTGGTCACGTAGCTAGCTACTGACCTACCTAAGGCCTGCAAAGGAAAGCAATGAATAAGCAAGCTTAGCAAAGCTTTATTAAGGGTGGCCATATTGTTGTATGGATGCCTCTATGACTGTGTCAATATGGAGACATTTTTATTATCTGTTCTTTCTGTTTGCCCTGGACCTCAATCGCTAGTCAAAGTCTTGTTAGCAAATTAGCAAATAGAATTCATGTTTGACAAGCGGCGTCTTATCGTATTAAAGCCTCACGCCACATGATTAATTGCGGCTAATATTCCTGTCCAAATTGTATTTCAGGCATCGACTACCTGCATCCCGACCTGGCATCAAATTACGTGAGTACCTTTGCAAACATCGCCCACGCTCACTTCTCGGAAGTAGCTGGGACTGAGCAAAGCAAAGGCTCAGCGCTCATGCACGCCCCCCCCCCATCCCTGTCACGCACGCCGGAGGATGGCGAGGGCAGTTGGCCGGGCCGTTTAACGTCAACGCGGCGGCGTGACAGGCCACTCTGTCACCGAGCGCTTGAGCTCCCTACTAAACCAACCTTCACTTGAAGAGGAAGGATGTTGGACCGAAAGGTCCCGTGGTTGTTGCCGTGTCCTGGCGTCCATCAGCCAGCCTTACCCTGCTTACCAGCAGGAGCAGAGCCAGGAGGGGTGGGGGCGGGGGGGCAGGCCGGTTGAAAAGCCCAGTAATTGTGGCAGATGCGCCCCCGTGACGCTTTCCAGCAGCACCAGCAATTTCACATTTCATCAAGCAGACAAGAAGCGACACCGGAGCAAAATGTGTTTGGAGAGCTCGTGTTCTCGCCGCCGCCAACGAGAAAAACATTTCCCATTTTTTCCATTAAACAGGGGCGTTGTAAATCAGCGGCCGGCACATGACAGCTCGCCCAGGGAAAACAAAGCCAAAGGCAGGAGGAAGTAAAGGTTGCCTGAGCAGAGATAATAGCGGCCTGCACTTAGATAATGATGAAGCAGCCAACATGGCCGCTAATTGAGCTCTGTGGGCTTGATGGACGCTTCCTAGCGCTGGCGGACACGTGACGCTCCTGTTGTTTGGACTGAAATGAGAGTTCACAGCGGGCAGCGCCGGCCTGGGCGCGGCGGGGGGGGGGGCGTCCGAGAGGACAACAAATCGAGACCGAAGATGGTGGTTTTTCCTTCCAGCTGTTGAACCATTCCGAGAGCGGATCAAAACGCCACATCAAATGTTGGCGTTATCGGGAGCGGCTTTTCCATTTCAAAGGGAAAATGGGAATTTTGCACTGTAGGATCTTATGGAGGTTCTAGCGGAGCTTCAACATGCAAAAAGAAGAAACGGGAGTGAGACGAAAAGTCATTTCTTGCAAACGAGAAAATAGGCTGTTCATCCAAAATCTGGGACTCAATGCTGTTTAGTGACAACTTGGTCCGGCTTGGTCCAGTTTGGTCCAGCTTGGTCAAGCTTGGTCCAATTTGGTCGGGCTTGGTCCAGCTTGGTCTGGCTTGGTCCAACTTGGTCCGGCTTGGTCTGGCTTGGTCAAGCTTGGTCCAATTTGGTCGGGCTTGGTCCAGCTTGGTCTGGCTTGGTCCAACTTGGTCCGGCTTGGTCTGGCTTGGTCTGGCTTGGTCCGGCTTGGTCCGGCTTGGTCAAGCTTGGTCCAATTTGGTCCGGCTTGGTCCGGCTTGGTCCGGCTTGGTCAAGCTTGGTCCAATTTGGTCGGGCTTGGTCCAGCTTGGTCTGGCTTGGTCCAACTTGGTCCGGCTTGGTCCAACTTGGTCCGGCTTGGTCCAACTTGGTCCGGCTTGGTCCGGCTTGGTCTGGCTTGGTCTGGCTTGGTCTGGCTTGGTCCGGCTTGGTCAAGCTTGGTCCAATTTGGTCGGGCTTGGTCCAGCTTGGTCTGGCTTGGTCCAACTTGGTCCGGCTTGGTCCGGCTTGGTCCAACTTGGTCCGGCTTGGTCCAACTTGGTCCGGCTTGGTCCGGCTTGGTCCGGCTCAGTCCAACTTGGTCCCACTTGGTCCCAATGCCCTTGATGGATAAGATCGATACTGGTGATATTATCCTCATAATATGTTGTCGAGGATGCAGTAGAGGATGCAGTAGAGGATGCAGTAGAGGATGCAGTAGAGGATGCAGTAGAGGATGCAGTAGAGGATGCAGTATGACGCATAGCATAAATCAGTTGCTCTGTCCTACGTGGTCTGTGGGGGGGCCGCCTCTGCATAACTAGGCTGTGAGTTCCCCTCAGCCCTGACTTGGAGGTCTCCCCCTTGTTCTGTTAGACGGAGTAGTCAGGTTGGGAGGTACGCCGGCTTCATACGTGAAGTATGAAGGTCACTTGGGGTTAAACATTTGTCATCTTTGTGGTCAGCAGGAGTCTGAGGGAAGGAGGGAAGGAGAGAAGGAGGGAAGGAGGGAAGGAGGGAAGGAGGGAAGGCGTCATATTTGCATAGTGCATATGAAGCGTTAATTATCCGTGTTTGTGCTTGAAGTGCATTTGTGTGTAAACACGTCCATGTTGTCCTTTCAGAACGCAGATGCCAGCTACGACTTCAGCAGCAACGACCCGTACCCATTTCCACGCTACACAGATGACTGGTTCAACAGGTAGCTCACTCCGCCGCCCTCCACCGCCCTCCGCCGCCCTCCACCGCCCTCCAGCCATACTCATGCTGTGTTGCCCTCCTTATGGAATGGCTGATCTCCTATTGATGTGCCCCCCCCCCCCCCCCCCCCTTAGGACATCATGTTGCCGTATGAAGCGAGCCGTCGTCTATTGTACCCGTCTTGTGTGTTTTCCTCGTCAGTGTTGTGCTAAGGCCGATAAAGGAGGCGGCGGCCGCGGCGACCTCGTTACTGATAGCTTGTTATCTGGCCGCCTGCGACACGTGATGGCCGCAGCAGCAGGAATGAGGAGGAACGTGCTGGAGATGTTTATGAATGTTTAGCGACGTGTGGGCCTGAGATTACCGGGTGTGTCGGTGCCGCGCGGCGAGAGCGACTGACTCGCCGGCTCATCAGGCGCTTGTTATAAATAGCTTCCTGTCAGCGGCAGAGCACACAGGGGGGTGGGTGGGGGTGGGGGACGGGGGGGTTGACTCTGCAAGGTCCCTGCGGGAAGCTGAGAGTCAGGGGCGGAGCATCGCAGCCATTTGGGCCACCACAGGAATAACATTTACATTTTCTCCACTTTGAATATTTCATTGCACATCTGCAACGTGATCTACTCCTGCCACCTCCTTTATCTACTCCTTTACCCCCTTTGCCCCCCCATTCCTACCGAAAAGGGGAATTTGGGACACTGATGGGATGAGCATGCAGCATGGATCACTTATCTGGCCCGGACGGATGCTGTTCTGGTGACCCACTGATCAGTGATGGATCAAAAGCAAAAAGGCTAATAACCGCCGGGATCTCCAATTAGCACTGCCTCATAAAACACAACATGAACAGCCGTGGCTGTAGACAACCTCCAGGTGTATCTTTTACCTCCATGCATGTGAAGCATCATGGATAACAGCAGCCATCTAGTT
Source organism: Doryrhamphus excisus (assembly GCF_030265055.1). Classification (NCBI taxonomy): domain Eukaryota; kingdom Metazoa; phylum Chordata; class Actinopteri; order Syngnathiformes; family Syngnathidae; genus Doryrhamphus; species Doryrhamphus excisus. Next base: position 16,756,167 of record NC_080485.1, read on the forward strand.
ATCTTCCACTTCCTGCTGCGCTCTCCAAGTGCACCTTGTGCTCCTTCCTTGTCTCCAGTCACGGAACCAGATGTGCCGGGGAGGTGTCGGCGGCCGCCAACAACAACATTTGCGGTGTGGGCGTGGCCTACAACTCCAAAGTGGCAGGTATGCGTCACATGGAACGTGAGATCATGGTAGCAGTTCCGCTAATGTATGATGGGGGGCAGGGAATCTAACGTCCCGTGTACTGTAAAGGGAGCATCCGGCATTCCTAACATAAAAGCTTTCCTGGAACACCGCAGGCATTCGGATGTTGGACCAGCCATTCATGACGGACATCATTGAGGCGTCATCCATCAGCCACATGCCCCAGGTCATTGACATCTACAGCGCCAGCTGGGGGCCCACCGACGACGGCAAGACCGTGGACGGCCCCCGAGAGTTGACCCTTCAGGCTATGGCTGATGGGGTCAACAAGGTAAGGCCGCGCCCCTTTTGCTACATACGTAGCATGGCTCCAGGGGGCCCTTGGTCTGGAGTTGGGGTCTCCTGTAGGGCAGCGACACAGAAACCTTTGGATTTGGCAGAATCTGACCCTATTCCAGATCCAGGGTCCAGATTCCGGCCAAAACGCTCTTTTAATTTGGTCCTCATGGAGTCTCATGCACTCATCACTTGGACTTTCCTCATGTGGTCTCATGCATTCATCTTGTCATGCCCACTCCACTTTGGGCGTGTGACCAAACTATGAAGCGTATAAGGAAGTCCGCCCCTCTGTGACATCACAAAGGGCCAGTTTTACCATGCAGAGCGTTTTGAGACATCCCAAACAGGGCTCACTTCCAAAACATGGAAAACCTCATGATCCGAAACCTTGGCATGGTTTAGCAGCAGAATCCAACATTTAACTCCAGTTAGAGGTCAGAAGGTGGAAAAGCATCATAGGTCCTCGTCAATGTACAGTATATCATTCCACATTCAACATACTGTATATACTGTATATCCAGTCTATACTATATATACTGTATACTATATAATATATAGTATATACAGACTAGATGGGGAGATGAGACCAAATCAGCAAGTTTGGCAAGACGAGGACATGAGACCACACGAGGTCAGCCATGATGCGAGTGTGCGGCAGAAGAGAGATAGTGGTTGCCTGTCGAGCGACCTGCGTCCGCCTGCACGGTCAGGATGATTAATCAATGATTAATCGTAATAGGCAGCGGCGTTGTTAGCATGGTAACGGTCCGTGTGAACCAGGTGGACCTTTGCTTGGTAACGTTGGAGACATTTGCCTCCCGCTTGTGGAAAACAGCATCCTTGCTAAAACGCCAAGACCACAAAGGTCACATCAATGTCATGACGCACGGGAACAGAATGTCTTCTCTTCTCATGTGGTCTCATGTCCTCATCTTGCTGTCGCTGCTGTCTTTGTTTGATGTTTTATCATCAATCTTAAGATGGCTGATGGAAGACCTTCCATGAACGCATGGTATGCCTCATGGAGATTTTTATCATGGCATAAAATCCACATCTTCTCTCATGCTGTACTTACTACAGTGGCCTTAAGTCACCGCCTAAAGACAAAAGGCCCAATTCCCATTCCACCCATCATGTCCCTCCAAGATGTCCCCCATTCATCTCGCACGTGTCCTTCCAGGGCCGAGGAGGGAAGGGCAGCATCTACGTGTGGGCATCAGGAGATGGTGGGAGCTACGATGACTGCAACTGCGACGGTTACGCCTCCAGTATGTGGACCATTTCCATCAACTCGGCCATCAACGATGGACGCACGGCGTTGTACGATGAGAGCTGCTCCTCCACCCTGGCGTCCACCTTCAGCAACGGACGCAAGAGGAACCCGGAGGCTGGCGTGGTGAGCATCCGTACTTGGAAATGGAGGGGGCCGACTCAGGATGACATGATGGGTGCATGAGAAACGTGGAGTTGATGGGTGCATGAGACGACATGAGGACAGTGGAGTTGGTCAGTGGTGGGGTTAGTCTCATGCACTCATCAACTCCACGTTTCTCATGGAGTCTCATGCACTCATCAACTCCACGTTTCTCATGGAGTCTCATGCACTCATCAACTCCACGTTTCTCATGGAGTCTCATGCACTCACCATGTCTTCTTCCAATGTCGGCTAGTCAATTTTCCTCAAGATGTCTCATGCACTCAACCAGTCCACCTTCCTCATATTGTTGTCTCGGTGACTTTCCTCATGCACTGATCTAGTCAACCGTCCTCATGCAGTCTCATGCACTAATCTCGTCAACTGTCCTTGTGTAGTCTCATGCGCTGATCGAGTCGGCCTTCCCTGTGTAGTCTCATGCACTCACCATGTCTTCTTCCAATGTCTTCTAGACAATTTTCCTCATTTAGTCTCATGCACTCAACGAGTCAAACTTCCTCATGTTGTTGTCTCGGCGACATTCCTCATGCAGTCTTATGCACTGATTGAGTCTGTCTTCCTCATGCAGTCTCATGCACTGATCTAGTCAACCGTCCTCATGCAGTCTCATGCACTGATCTAGTTAACTGTCCTCATGCAGTCTCATGCACTAATCTAGTTAACTGTCCTCATGCAGTCTCATGCACTAATCTAGTTAACTGTCCTCATGCAGTCTCATGCACTAATCTAGTTAACTGTCCTCATGCAGTCTCATGCACTAATCTAGTTAACTGTCCTCATGCAGTCTCATGCACTAATCTAGTTAACTGTCCTCATGCAGTCTCATGCACTAATCTAGTTAACTGTCCTCGTGTAGTCTCATGCACTAATCTAGTTAACTGTCCTCGTGTAGTCTCATGCACTAATCTAGTTAACTGTCCTCGTGTAGTCTCATGCACTAATCTAGTTAACCGTCCTCATCCAGTCTCATGCACTAATCTAGTTAACTGTCCTTGTGTAGTCTCATGCACTAATCTAGTTAACTGTCCTCATGCAGTCTCATGCACTAATCTAGTTAACTGTCCTTGTGTAGTCTCATGCACTAATCTAGTTAACTGTCCTCGTGTAGTCTCATGCACTAATCTAGTTAACAGTCCTCGTGTAGTCTCATGCACTAATCTAGTTAACTGTCCTCATGCAGTCTCATGCACTAATCTAGTTAACAGTCCTCGTGTAGTCTCATGCACTAATCTAGTTAACAGTCCTCGTGTAGTCTCATGCACTAATCTAGTTAACTGTCCTCATGCAGTCTCATGCACTAATCTAGTTAACAGTCCTCATGCAGTCTCATGCACTAATCTAGTTAACCGTCCTCGTGTAGTCTCATGCACTAATCTAGTTAACCGTCCTCGTGTAGTCTCATGCACTAATCTAGTTAACTGTCCTCATGCAGTCTCATGCACTAATCTAGTTAACAGTCCTCGTGTAGTCTCATGCACTAATCTAGTTAACAGTCCTCGTGTAGTCTCATGCACTAATCTAGTTAACTGTCCTCATGCAGTCTCATGCACTAATCTAGTTAACAGTCCTCATGCAGTCTCATGCACTAATCTAGTTAACCGTCCTCGTGTAGTCTCATGCACTAATCTAGTTAACCGTCCTCGTGTAGTCTCATGCACTAATCTAGTTAACTGTCCTCATGCAGTCTCATGCACTAATCTAGTCAACTGTCCTCGTGCAGTCTCATGCACTAATCTAGTTAACTGTCCTCATCCAGTCTCATGCACTAATCTAGTTAACTGTCCTCATCCAGTCTCATGCACTAATCTAGTTAACTGTCCTCGTGTAGTCTCATGCACTAATCTAGTTAACTGTCCTCATCCAGTCTCATGCACTAATCTAGTTAACTGTCCTCGTGTACTCTCATGCACTAATCTAGTCAACTGTCCTCGTGTAGTCTCATGCACCGATGGAGTCGGCCTTCCCCGCGTATTCTCATGCGCCCACCTGGCCATGTGCCGTGCTGCTGTCTGGTGTTCTGAGCAGCGAGGCGTACCGAGCGAGACGCTATTGGTCCTGTTGGCGTTTGCGATTATGCAAATGGCCGCCGGCTGTTGACGGAGTCAGGGAGCTCCCCGGGGTTTCTGCTCTAATTGCAGGCCGGCTGCTCTGGCTTCTAATTAAGCAGCAATGCGACACAAAGGTTCGCTGAGTAAATATTAACATGAGGTCTTCTATGATTGGCGTATGATCCATAACGCTACAACTTGGATGCCTTCTTCTGTCTTCCATTCGAGCAAGTAAGAAACCATGCTGGTGTTTCTGACCCTGCTTTAGGCCACCACAGACCTGTACGGGAACTGCACGCTGCGTCACTCGGGAACATCGGCGGCGGCTCCCGAGGCTGCCGGCGTCTTCGCTCTGGCCCTGGAGGCTAAGTATGTGGTCCTTGTCTCCTTGTGGTCCGACGTCCTCGTGTCCTCTTCTTCCGCTTCTTCCGCTTCCCCGCCATAATGTGCCATCCTCAGTGTCCTCATGTAGTCTCATGCTCTCATTGAGTTGACTTGCTTGGTGTCGTCTCACTTTCTCAGCTAGTCCAGTGTCCTCATGTCCTCATGCAGTCTCATGCACTAATCTAGTCGACAGTCCTCATGTAACTGTAGTCTCATGTTCTCATTTAGTTAAATGGCCTCCATGAATCCTCATGCAGTCTCATGCTCTCATCACGTCGACAGTCCTCATGTAGCTGTAGTCTCATGTTCTCATTTAGTTAAATGGCCTTGTGAAGTCTCATGCTCTCATCTAGTCGACTTTTCTCATGTGGTCTCATGTCCTCATACAGTCTCATGTCTTCATGCAGTCTCATGCTCTCAGTCCTCATGTAGCTGTAGTCTCATGTTCTTATTTAGTTAAATGGCCTTGTGAAGTCTCATGCTCTCATCTAGTCGACTTTTCTCATGTGGTCTCATGTCCTCATACAGTCTCATGTCTTCATGCAGTCTCATGCTCTCAGTCCTCATGTAGCTGTAGTCTCATGTTCTCATTTAGTTAAATGGCCTTGTGAAGTCTCATGCTCTCATCTAGTCGACTTTTCTCATGTAGTCTCATGTCCTCATGCAGTCTCATGCTCTCATCTAGCCGACAGTCCTCATGTAGCTGTAGTCTCATGTTCTCATTTAGTTAAATGGCCTTGTGAAGTCTCATGCTCTCATCTAGTCGACTTTTCTCATGCAGTCTCATGCTCTCATCTAGCCGACAATCCTCATGTAGCTGTAGTCTCATGTTCTCATTTAGTTCAATGGCCTCCATGAATCCTCATACAGTCTCATGTCTTCATATGACCGGCTGTCACGTGTCGTCTGTCCGCCACTCGCCAGCTGCCCTCATGTAGTCTCATGCGCTCATCTCATGTACTTCATTCACATGGACAAATGAGAGCGGCAGGCATGAGCTTCTCATCCTTGTGGTGTTCCTCCGTGACCAGTGTGGGATGTTACTGGTGGGTGGTTCTCCGGCGCCCCCCCCCCCCAGGCTCCATTTGTGTGGCGAAGCGCTGACAAGAATCTGCGGCCATTAAGGGCAGGCAGGCGCTAGCGTAGCTGAGCAAAGAAGCCATGTTTGCTTTGCACACATGATGATGATGCTGCTGTCGCGAGTGAGTGGAGGCTCGCTGGCCCGCCTGATGGTGAATCCTCAAAGGCGTGGCTCAGCGCTTCCACCGCCCAAGCACTTGAATCATGTGATAGCAGGAGATGATGAGACCAAGCCTTCAGGGGCGGGGGCGCCGACATCACGGTATCACGATATCACGATATCAAGGCGGTCCGTAACCGAACAGTTCTACTGCTACCTTTGGTGTCCCCCAGCCCGGAGCTGACATGGAGGGACATGCAGCACCTCTCAGTGCTGACCTCCAAGAGGAACCAGCTCCACGACGAGGTCCACCAGTGGAGGAGGAACGGCGTGGGCCTGGAGTTCAACCACCTGTTCGGCTACGGCGTGTTGGATGCGGGCGGCATGGTGAAAATGGCCAAAGAGTGGAAGACGGTGCCCGAACGCTTCCACTGCGTGGCCGGATCCATCCAGGAGAACCAGTGAGTCCCGTTTGTCATCATTATTCCTATTGGTAGGACTTTGGCCGACATTCCACTTCCTACTTCTACTTATTTGTCTGCGATGAGAATCTCAGCACCAATAAGTGAGATGGAAGGTCTGCCCCTCTTATCTTCTTGCCGGTGGAGCTGACGTTTTATCGTACCATCTCGTGTGCTGCCGGCCCCCCCTCTGTCCTCCCGGCCATTTAGCGTTAACCTTTACCCCCCCCCGTCTCCAGGGCGCCGGCCTCTTTGCTCACTGATCACATTCTGGGAATCTTTAGCCTCGTGTTGGGAGGGGTTTCCTCCGGGCAGCGTTCGCCTCTCATCTGCTTCATTGGAGGCCCGACATCGGCTTAGCATGCACGGCCAGCTGGACGCCATATTATATCTTATACATATTATACATTGCCAAAACATGAATTATTACGCTACGTACATGATATGACGTGTAGAGCTGCAGAATGTTTATAGCCACTTGTTGCTAGGCAGAGTTCATAGGGCTCAAGCCTAGCTGCCCCATCGGCCAAAGAAAAATGTCCGCCCACCCAAATGACAAATAATGTTTTAAAAAAGCAAACTAGCAACAGGACACTCATTTGTTGTACTCCAAAGAATGTTTATGACTGATATTCGGGGAAAAACTAAATACACTAAATATTATAGAATAAATATGAAATAGGAGAAAACTGTATAATTAAAAATAATAAATAAATATATGTATATAGGTCAAAAATATCAAGGTAATAAAATAAGTGACTAATAAAATCAAAGCAGCGCTAGCAATATTCCGTATGCATGAGCCGGGCATGATAATGATCATGAGCCACGTGACGTCGCCGTGTTGTATTTTTCATCATCTCGCCGTTTCCACAGCAGCGGCCCCACGGGGGCCCCCGCTGCTTGCTATTGTGCCACAAAAGTAACGCCAAGCAGGCCGCCTCTGATGATAGCGTCTCCACAGAGAAAAGCAATAAACATCAACAACGGCCAGCCGCCGTAAACGCCACGCAGCGGGAAGCGGCTGCCGGCCGACCTGACTCTGCTGGAGGAGGAGCTCCTCTCGTCAGGGAGGCGGGCGTGCTGGCCCCCGTCATGTGACCTTGTGGCCGTTTGCCCTCCTTTGCAGGCTGGTTATTGTGTAATAGTCCGTGGTGTTGGTTGCGTTCACGTTCGGTACGGCTGTACCTAATGAAGAGTCCCTGGAGCAGGCTGCTGCGGCACCTCCTGGGCTCTGTTAATAAGCCCACCTCCATCCGACCTCCACCCGACCTCCATCTCCACGGGTTCTGACACCAGGCGAGCTCCAACAACTCCACAAATAGCTCAATTATCATAAACGCTAATCAACGATTATGTACATCAGTAATTTATCTTTTCATACCGGAGGATTTCCCCAAGAAGTGAAAACAGCCAAAGTGGTTCCAATTTTTAAAATGGTGACAAACACCAAATTCCAAACTATGGGCCGGTCTCCTTCCTACCACAATTGTCCAAAATGATTGAGAAGCTAACCAACAACAGGCTGGATAAATGTATTAATGCGAGGGAATTACTATCATCAAGTCAGTACGGATGCAGAGCTAACATTTGTACCTCCATGCCACAGATCAAAACGACTAACGCTGTAGATGACAGGAAGTTGCAGCCTTCCTGGATCTGCCAAAAGCCTTTGATGCAACCAATCACGACATCCTAATAACCACATTAGAAAAGTACGGTAAAGGGGATTACTTCTGAACTGGGTCAAAAGCTACTTAGCTGACAGGAAGCAATACGTAAAGCTAGGAGAATACACATGTTACGTTGGAGTACCCCAGGGGTCAATACCGGGACCCAAATTGTTCACCTCGTACATCATCAATACAGAATATGGCCACGTGCACGGCATGCAGCACCTCGCCGTGTTTGTCCCGTTGAACAACGGCATGAACGGAGCGAGCTCTTTTATCAGACATACGGTCACATTACCTGGGTGGGTGGAGGCGGGGCCCCTAGCATACGCACAGTGCAGACCAAACGATGTTTAATTGCCCATAGTGGCAAAGGAACGTTTTCGTGCGGCCCGCTCCCAAGTCATCCACGTCCAGGTGTCGGTCCACGCGGCCCCGCTTGGAGCCCCCGGCCATGAGGGCCAAAGACAAAGCGTCCTAAAAGTGTACGTGGGTCTGTTCCACAGTAAAATCCAGTCCGGCACCAAGCTGGTGCTGGCCATCCCAACCGAGGCCTGCGAGGGCAAGGACAACTTTGTGCGCTACCTGGAGCACGTCCAGGCGGTGATCACCGTCAACGCCAGCCGCCGCGGCGACCTCAACATCAACATGACCTCGCCCATGGGCACCAAGTCCATCCTTCTGAGCCGACGGCCCCGCGACAACGACTCCAAAGTGGGCTTCGACAAGTGGCCCTTCATGACCACCCACACCTGGGGCGAGGACCCGCGTGGGACCTGGGTGCTGGAGGTGGGCTTTCACGGCGACGAGCTCCAGCGGGGCGTCCTCAAGGAGTGGACTCTCATGCTGCACGGAACACAAAGTGCGCCTTACATCGAGCAGAAGGTGCGCGACTACCAGTCCAAGCTGGCCATGTCCAAGAAGGAGGAGCTGGAGGAGGAGCTGGACGAGGCCGTGGAGAGAAGCTTGAAGAGCTTGCTGAGTCAAAACAACTGACGCCCCGCCTGCATGCCCCCAACTCGCTCTCATCTCGTCCTGACCCCATCTTTCTCTTCTGCCCCCCCCCCACTCTGCTTTTTCTACATTCAATGAATGTTCAATGTTAGCGACTCCAGTGTAACCTTCAGTAACCTTCACAGAGGAACATCATCATTTTTACACTTGAACAGAACTGTACATAACGCTCCGGCTTGATCGCCCCGCCCCGCCCCGCCCCGCCTCCCTCTCTCTCTCTGTTGTACAGTTTGTGACTGTGAAGGATTCCGTGTCCTGCCAACGGAGCGCTGATACTTTTACTTCTGTTGATATTTTTGTGACATGCTCCGTTCGTACGAACACGGAGAGGAACGTGTCCTTCATCTGCAGCCTGTGCTTGGCCTCCTTCCATGTGCTCTCATAATAAACATATTTAGCTGTTTATTAAAGCGCTCCAGTCATTTGGAAGCACGGCTGCTGTTACGGGGGGCTCGGGTTCAGATATCAAAGTACAGCTGCTGGGACCGGTTGGACCGGTTGGACCAGTTGGATCAGACACGGGGCCTCGCCGCTGACCCACGTAGGGGAGAGGTACCACCCCCGCGAGGGTGGGGCATGGCGGCGTTGGCACTTCCTAATTGGAGGCTTCTTCCTTCTGCCAGGTTATGGACCGAAGTCCAGCGCTGAGCTTTGCGACTCTTCCAGACTCTCAGCGAGTCCAAGTGGTCTCTTCTTGGACTCGCCAACCAACTGGTAGGTTTCACTGGCCAATACATCCTACAGCCTGGAGATGCCATTTTTAAATAATGCTGTGAATAATAATGCATTAAGGATGCTAACTGGTTTATTTATGGAGATGGTTGCGTGTTGCCTTCAACTTTATTCCTACCTGAAGGACATCGACAGAAAGGATCCGACACCTTATATCTCCTACTAGCAAACACTTCCTCACCCCCCCCCCCCCCCCCACACACACACACCGCTGCAAGGTGCATTCACGGACACTCCAAACTATGAACGTCAACACAACAAAAGAGTTGAATTTATTTATTTGGAATGGGGGGGGGGGGGGGGCGGAGTACCCAGAGAAAAGCCACGCACGAGTGCACCCCACACCCCACACAGAGATGCCCAATGGAGATTAGAAAGCGCTGCCCCCCCCCCCCCCCCCCCCCCCATTTCAGCATTTCAGCTGTTGTAGCTTTTGTTGACTCTCAAAAGCCCCCAAGTGGTGGCCAACATGAGTAGCCATTACAGTCCTAGCATTAGCTTTATTTTTACAGGGCTAGCATGAGCGCTCTTGGAAAATGTCAACGTTTGCTCCAAGTGATGGTAGATCTAGAATGATCTAGAATGATCTAGAATGATCTATGATGCTATTTCATTCATACAGCATGGACATCAAATCAACATATTTTGCTAGTTGAAAAACTGAATGTCGCGGGGGGGGGGGGGGGGGGGGTGGGGGGGGGGGGGGGGGGTAGTGGTTCTTTAAAAGTTGGACCCCCATGGAAAGACTTCATCATCTTTGTAGTACAGGTGGATGAGCTATTGTACCAAAATATATTTGTATGTGTCCAAAAGGTTAGTTTGGTCTAACCAATAGGAAGGCAGGCAACAAATCACATGACACAAATAAATGCATGACCAGCGTCACTGATGATCACTGAAAGCTAACAACGGTTAGCTAACGATGGTTAGCTAACAATTACAAGCACTTGGCTCAGGAGTGAACACTAGCTTTCACCCCCCCCCCATAGTTAACATCATGAAGAGCAACACTGCATCATCACCAATCCTACCTTGTGGCGTCTGGAGCCCCCCCCGAGGCTGGACACGTGCTCCCCCACGTGGGAAGCAGGATCACGGCATGGGCTACCAGGCCGAGCTAGCTCTTTTTAGCAGTGGTGCATTCAGGTGCATCACGTCCCTCCTCGGCCCAAGGTGCTGCTGCCTTCATGGACACCCATAACAGATGTTGTACTTCTCACAGACATGAGGAATAGACAAATACACAAATAGACAAATACACAAATAGACCAATAAACAAATATACACTGTATACACAGGCCAGTAAAAGCTTATGGTGTTTATTTAGGTTCCAGACCAACCATGCTAAGTGAAGGTGGATCCTACATGAATATATTATTTATTATATCAATATTTTTGTGATGTATGAGGGACAAAATTGAAATTGTTCCACGTCCTTTTGACTGGGAAGTTTCACATTTGAAAGAATTCCCGAACCCCTGTGACGAGCCGGACCAAGGAGTACCAAAGGGTCTGCAGACACCAAGGCGTGGTTTAGGTGGTCTTTATTGAAAAGGTCAAAGCAAATGAGTACACAGCAAGATGCGCCGGGGGCAGGAAGTGCGTCCAATTGAACAAATTGCTCAAGGGGTTGGAAGACGTCGGGTGGCACAAATTTACGGTCTTCTGGTTTCTCGTGTTTTCTATTGAAGGGGGCACAGAGGTTTTGGGGCTTATGGTGGGTCCCAAGTTTTCAGACAGTAAAGGACTGAAGCACGAGCGGGGCTCTCGGGTGGGACCAATGGGATCACGCCGTGAAGGAGCCAAGCCAGGAATGTGGGATTGGTTCTTCAGCTTTGCTTTCCACTGAGGATCTAATGTTTCTTCTTGCTGGACTTCTCGATGGTGGTCTCCACCACCATGGAGGTCTCCTCATAACCCTTGAGCTTGCGGCCATCGGAGAACTTCTCCACAGACTCGACCACCACCTTCTCATAGCTCATTGCATCCGGGTGAAGCTGCTGGTGCTGGTGCTGGAGCTGGAGCTGGAGCTGGTGCTCGGGGCCCGGGGTGTTGATTTTGGGGTGGTCCCGCCCGGTCCATCGTCCTCCTTCTTCTTCTTGGGATCAGTAGGAGTTTGCTCTCCAGCTGGATCTTTGGGGCCTGGAGTCGGCTGACCCGGGTCCAGATCTTTAGGTTGAGGCTCAGGCTCTTCATTTTTTCTTAGCCTTGCCTTTGCCGCCGTCGTCCTTCCCTCTTCCTCCCTTGCTGTCCTCCCTCCGACCCCCAGCGTGGAAAGGAAGGGCGGAGTCAGAGGTTTGGGCTGAGGAGGTTGAGGAGACAGTGCGCTCCGCCCCAGAGGTTGGTCTTTGATGGTGACAACGATGTGTCCGGCGGATGGCGTGGAGGTGTAGAAGCAAGGGTCCAGGTAATTTCCTTCGCCGCTCACAAGGACGTAACGGCCCTTGGTGTAGAAGTCGGCGATGGGTTCCGGCTTTTTATACTTCCTCATCCGATCTCTGACGATGCTACACAGCGTGTCGAATGCCTTGCTGATCTGCGCTCCGTCCGGGACGTCCTGTGGAGACAGGTCGGACAACACGGGCCTCTCCTCGGACCTCCTCACGCTCTCCTCCTGGCCTTCGACCGCGGGCGTCCCCTTCGTGTCTTCGTCCGGATTCTCCCCAGAAGCGCCTCGATCCTCTTGACCGTTGTCCATCACGTCCCTGGGGGTGAGCTCCTTCTTCTTCTGGACTTTCTTGGCCATGATCTTCTGGCGGGGCTTTATGCTGGTGATGTCTTGGATAGCCAGAGTGATATCTAAGGAGACATGATGCAGCTTGTGGTGACCTGGGAATACTGGGAATACCGCCGCTGACGTCCAGGACTTACCTCTCCCCCGGGGGGCGGAGGGGGTGTGAGTGTAGTGGCAGCTGGTGGTGAACAGGGTGATGGGGCTGCCGATTATGGCCGAATTCAACCTGTCAATGAAGAAGACATTCCTCGTCATGGGGTTCCTCGTTATGACCTGATAACCCTCATTGGGGTTAGCATCTACCTGTTGTCCTCGTTCTCGATGATCCTCTTGTACCTCTCCAGCTCGTTCTCCAGGGACGTCTGGTACATGGCCAAGTGGCGACATTCGCTGGTGAACCTCTCCAGCGACCTCTCGGCTTCCTCGATCTCCTTGCGTAGAGATTCGATTTGCTCGTTGTACAGCTGGATCTCGTCGTCGAAACTCTCCTGGGTGCTCCTGATGGCTTGCTCCAACATGGATGCCTGAGAGCGACACAGACGCCTTTTTAATCAAGACGCTCTGATTGAATTATTTGGGAGTGTTAGAAATGCCCGCGAGGATGTTTAACACGGTCATCAGGACAGCACATTAGCATTGTGTTGCTAATTCATGGGGGGGGGGAAGGGCTCATAAAAGTCATGTGGTGAGATTATTGTCAAGGTATGAGCCTTTAGTTATGTACAATGTGGTGACGTCATATGCACTCTGCAACCTCTGGCTTTGCCTGACATCTAGTGGTGGGTGTGCGTCATTGCCACCTTATGGATGCTGCAGGGTGGACAATATTTCATAGCCAGTATTTGGCATCATTTCATCCACAAAGGGGAAGAAATACGTACTAACATATTGTACTACATATTGTACTAAAATGCTTGGATAAGCACAATAATATTCATAATTATGCTAATACAAACGTTGAACAATAGCATAAATTTCATTTTGTGGATTCATTTCGTTTGCTAGCTGGTCTTGTTTCAATTATTTTTAATACTTATCCAAATTTCACAATATGATTTTTGGCTTTTGCTGCCATCTAGTGGTATGTCCTTGCCTTGCTACATTAGATATACGACCAGGTGGACCTAAATCATTTTCATCAATACAAAATTCCAATGAATATAGCAACATTAGAATCCAATTAACTATTAAATCAGGTTTAGATATTACATTTAACTTTTAAATCACATTTAGATATTAATTTTTTTTTTACACTTATTCTAGGTTTTATTTATCGATCCATTCTTTTTCTGTACAAAGGGTTGTGGGTGTGCTGGAGCCTAATAATAATCATAATAATAAAAAACAGTAACGATATATACCCTCTGGGGTCCCCAAGGACTTCTTTGCCTGTTTTTGCTCATAACTTTGCATTTGTTTTCAAATAATAATAGTATTTTAATATTAGTATTCCATAATAATACTAATAATAGGGAGGATGGTTAAAAAGATGAATGGCGGACCAGTTCCTTCCCACCATCCACGCTGAAGGAACTGACCCAGTTGAAATCTAAAATGAACGGACTTGAAGGATGAGGCTAGGTAGGCAAGGAAAGGAAAAGCAGGTTTCCACGGTGACACGCCCACCTCGGCCTGGAGACGTTGTTTCTGCGCCTGCAGCTGACAGAGGGCGCTCTTGTACTCCTCCAGCTGACTCAGCAGGCCGGGCATCCTGCTCTGGGCCAGCAGCTTCTCCTGCTCCTTCGCAGGGACGAAACACAGCAGCGTTAGCATCGACGCCGTTTGTCGGGGAAAATAAGCACACGGCCGTCACGGTGACGTGTCCTGACCAGGCAACGTTCAGGGTTTAGTGCACACATTTCATTTAGCCAGTCTGTATTCATGCGCTCTGCGGCAACTGAGAGGCCGATGACCTCATCAACGCTTGACATGGAGGCCCTGAGGGCACGCGCACGTGCACGCACACGTGCACACGCACACTATGCTTTTTTTAGCCAGCTCACCTCAGAGATGCCCACTGACACGGTGGGAACCAGCGGGAGCGTCTGGTTGATTTGTTGCAAGATGTTGAGGTAGGTCTGGATCTCTGCAAGGTTCTGTTCAACAACACCAGGGACATTTTACAACATTGGAAAATGATTGATGATTTATGTTACCTTTAAATAATATCTGTTTGGCTCTTTATCAGGTCACCATAAAGGAAAGGTGGCTGTTGGCAGTGGAGATGTTTTTGTGTTGCTTTGTCCTGCCCATGCATGCCGTCACAGTATTACAGTATCACAGTATCACAGTACTACAGTATCACAGTACTACAGTATCACGGTATTACAGTATCACGGTATTACAGTATCACGGTATTACAGTATCACGGTATTACAGTATCACGGTATTACAGTATCACGGTATTACAGTATCACGGCATTACAGTATCACGGTATTACAGTATCACGGTATTACAGTATCACGGTATCACATCTCAAGCCACATGATGATGACATGCGGCCAGGAAGCCAAGACGCGTGCCCGATAAGCACCACTGACCTTCTTGTGTCGATCTCTGGTGGAGGTGATGTCATCCTGCAGGAACTGCGACTGGATCTGAAACTCCAGATTTTTCAGCAGGGCGCTGTCAGCTTCCTGCAGGAAGGGAAGGGAAGGGAAGGGAAGGCAACGGAAGGGAAGGGAAGGGAAAAGAAGGGAAGGGAAAGGAAAGGTCATCTCGCATCGCCTCAAGCACCTGGTCAGCCTCCCACCCAAACGGTTCGTTTAATTGACCCCACCCATCAGGCACACCCACTCCGCTGTGATTGGTCACACTCCCAAGCGTTCCCAAGGACACAAAGCACTGCGTTTACCAAGAGCAGGCAACATGCGGTTCGTATAAGAAAGTCCAGATCGCATTGATGTCACAAAAGTCAGTGTTGGAAAAAACTCTCTGAATCCGAGCGTCCGGAGAATTCCTAAACTTCTTTCAGGGCTCACGTCCAAACACAAACCTCATTAGTTCCCAAATACTCCAAGTATGACATGTTAGCATCCATGTAGCTGCTACTACATGCTAACAGCAGGGATAGGACGTTTTGGAGCTCTTTGACTAGCCGCCTTTCTGGGCCCAATGGGCGTGGCCCAGGACGTGCATCAACCTTTTTACCTGTTTTTATATCTTTACAATACACAGGAGACAGAAGGACGTGTGTTCACGTGTCTTTTCGCTGTGGGTGTGTCCGACGGCTGCGAAGAAGGCGTGATGTCACTACCTTGTTGAGTTGCTCCAGCGTGCTCCTCAGCTCCTCCTGGTAATCACATTCATTTCTGTATCTGGAAAAGAATGATGACATTTCACTACACAGTCAGAAGAAACATGGCTGCCATTTTTCACCCTCATAGAAATGAAGAGAAAGGATGGAGAATGATTTGCACTGAAAGCACGTCATGAGGTCCAGATCATCATCAGCCTGAAGTGTCTCCTCCAGACGTCGTCCAGCTGTAGAAGTGTGTTGCAAATTACCTGGAGAAATAAAAATGGATTCCCGACGACCGACAGAATCTTTCATGAAAAGCAGAACACGTGCACGCTAATAGTGCACAGGCGGCTCGTGGTAAGGAGTGCACGTGAGCGAGGCTTGAAAGCGCTCGTATTGGTGTTCTTCACTCGCTGGTGGCTTTCATGCCGCCGTTTGTCTCGTGGAAGGAAATGGAAGCTTTCATGGCGGCGCCGTGCTCCGTGACAGACGGCAGAACAAGAGCGCTACGCTCGTCCAAGCTGTGGTAGATGTTTGTTAGGTTACTTCTTGGTGGAGGCTCAGCCTTCTGCTCCTACACAACGTACCACCACATGGTGGCGCTGTTATTAAAGTTGTAAATACCATGGACTGGAAATTTCTCACACAAAACCAACCCTGCAACTTGGTGCCGTTTGCCCAAATACCACCAAATGTTCAGGGGACTAACAACCACCGAGTCTTTGCAGGGGCACGAGTGAGACCATAGACCAGGGATTAGTCTGGTTGTAGTTCTTGAATTGGAAATGCCATATCTGTACTATACTTCAAATCCTATGTGGTGGTTTATAAAGGCAAAAATAGTACAAACCCACAGTTACTATCCAAATACTTCCATTTGTACTTTATATTCTGTACTGGTAAGATATGTTGTAGCATAGTGACAGGTCAGGGTTTTTATGAGCCTCCAACCTTGCTTTGTCTACCTCACACTTTTTTCTGGGGGAACGCCAACCCTGAGGTGCTACTGTATGATGACCAAGACTCTGGTCCATTCTGGTCTCACGTTAGCAAAGACGCTTCCTTGTCCAGTATACGTGCTGTCCTTTCATGTCTTTTTCCATCCTTTGTCATGAAATGACAACATAAAACCCTAAAGTTTGTTAGGTAGAGCGCATTGAGCTGGTGTGAGAAATTTCAAGTCAGTGTGACTTATGGGCTGAAATGTTGGGGTTTAGTAACAACATGATTTGCTATGATTTCCTATCTGCAGAAGGAAGTAGGTGTCAGATGATGACATTGGTTACCGTTGTCCTTATTTACAAATGGAAACCCAAAGCCTGCTGCTAGATCATTAGGAACACCATCTTCCCATCACAGTTCCACGTATCTTTTATGTCCTCATTTCACCCGGTTTTACTGTGAAAGGGTCGAGAGGTGGGCTTACTTGCTGGTGAAGTCGTCCAGCATGCGGCAGGCGTCCCTCAGCTCCCTCTCCAGCTTGCCGTGTTCGGAGGTCAGCTCGCGGATGCGCTGCCTGTTGACTTCAATCTGCTCCCTGAAGGTCTCCTCCAGGCCGCTGGCCTCCTCCATCCTCTGCAGCGTCTCCAGCTGCTTGCGGAAGACGGCGTTGCGTTGCTCCAGCACTCGTGCGCGGTTGATGTAGCGGGCGAAGCGGCTGTTGAGCTCCTGGAGGTTCTCCCAGCCTTGGATGGCGGAGATGCCCGCCGAGTCCTCCTCGGGTTCCTCGTGGAAGACATCGGCGCGCTCGTACTTTTCCTTGCGCACCTCCTTGCGCAGGTAGCTTGTCTTGAACATGCTGCTTTGGGTCGGTGGTATCGCCTTCAGCTCCTTTATTGTGTGAAAACTCGGGTGCTCACCCTGGGCTGTCTCATGCTAGACTAAACGCCGCTCAGCGCGGCTCGCCGGCGAAATAGCTCCCGAAAGCCGCCCCCGAGGCTGTGCTCGCAACTTGTTGTGAGCCTGGGACCTTCCAGAGTGGATTGTTGTCTTTTGTTGCACACATTAGAAAAGCCCCGCTGGTGATGACAAAGCACAACCGCTAACAAACACAACGAAAGCGCTGGGCGACGCCACAATGGCTGTGCCTCTCAGTCAGAGGCTTTCTAGATGCACCAGTGATGAGGCAGGTTGGACGGGGCTTTGTGTGGAAGGACGCGGGGTAAAGTCTCGGCAGTATCAGGGATAATAAGAAAGAACGGAAGGACGTTGACTCCCTTCGGAAGATTCCGGGTGGAATGATTGATGCCAACAGTTGACTGGCATCAACGGACCAGGAGTTCTAGAATCCAAGTCATCTCCATCCAGGCGTGTCCTTTGTTGTGTATGTGTTCCACGGACATGACATGTGTGGATGAAGACCGCTGCCACGGCGCTGGGTGGAAATTGCCTCAGCAAGTATAAAGCAATTCTATCGGGGCCACAGAGAAAGGAAACGTTTCTACCGCATTTCCCCTCCCCGCCACAATAAAGGTGCCAAATGAGGGTTACAGTCGGATGTGTTTAGTGAAGAAAGCAGAAAGTATCATGGCCACGCTGAAAAGAAACACGTGTCCCTCCCTTATTTCCTCGTCCCTCCTCTGCCGTGGGGGACAGTAATTATAGTCATTCTCGGTGAATGAATGGTGCGTGTGGA
Source organism: Doryrhamphus excisus (assembly GCF_030265055.1). Classification (NCBI taxonomy): domain Eukaryota; kingdom Metazoa; phylum Chordata; class Actinopteri; order Syngnathiformes; family Syngnathidae; genus Doryrhamphus; species Doryrhamphus excisus. The sequence goes on from NC_080485.1 coordinate 16,774,173, forward strand.
AGATGACCAAAGCCTTCGTCCATGCTGGGCTTGAGAGCTTGCTGGAAATAGACATCACAATAAGGTTTTTCTCTGATCCTTCATGGGTGGAGGTTCTTCATATCAGCGTCCTTTCAGGCTAATGGAAATGTATGTACATTCATCAATCAATGGAGATGTTTGCTTTGGTGGCAGAGGAACTATACTTGGACCGTTGGAAGGGAGAGGTTTTAAGGAAGTAAATGTTTGTGATGGATGGGTGGCTGGATGAGTGGATGAGTGGATGGAAGGATGGAGTTGAAATATTGTTATATAAAATGTTATTTCTGACATTTTTGTGAAAATGTGATTGGGGGAAAAGTTAGAATATTACAGGAAAGTAGTCACAATATTATATTACATATGAGATGATAATCCTAACGTTACCAAAAAGTCTAAGAAGAATTTTTAAAGAAGAAAGTTGAAATATTGGGACAAACATCAGAAGAAAAGCAAAGCGTCAAGTTGATATTAATCTTTTTCAGATGCAGTTTTTTTTCAGTATAAATAACATCTTAGCATAGCTACATGTGTTCCTGGCTGGAGGAAAAAGTATGGACACCCCTGCCTGCTGTATGCGGTAAATCTATATTTCATGGTGCTGTGTAGCATCCAACATGCCGCCAATAAAGCCTTTGCAGTGCGGTGGTACAGTGTATTATTATGATGATTATGATGATTTGTGTGGTGCGTGTCCTCCATCACACACCAGAGAGCGTCTGACCGAGTGCGCCAATATTTCTCACTTATGATTGGCTGTAAAAGTGGAGTGCGGCTTCGATTAGTCAGCTTGGCCGGTTGATTGAAAGAAAAGCCTTCTGGGAAGGCCAGCGGGGTTGAACATGTAGCGCCTGGCGTTTAGCAGCTAATAATGACCAACAGGAAGCCCTGGACGTTGGTCTTTCATCGGATGATGTGATCCACGCTCACGCCATGCTGCCTTCAAGCTGCTTCAACTCACGTCCGTTTTAGCGCAGGGGTGCTCAAAGTGCGGCACAGGGGCAATTTGCGGCCCGCAGCTGTACTTGTATTGTTTCCTGAGGTACGTATATAGAGAGCAGTTACTGAGGAACTAATGAGGAACTAATGAGGAACTAATGAGGAGTGCTTTGGGTTCTGGAGAGATAGGTTGGCTCCTACTTCATTTAGTGTAGCTTAGCTTAAAGAGTTAGCAATGACAAAGTTGAAGTTTTATGTGAGTAAAGCTGCAGTTCCTCCTTGGTCATGTCTGACTTAATCGGAGGTGGAATTGTTTTCCCAATCCAGCCGCTGTTGCGTTTGGTCAAGCCCGTCTTTGCACGAGCGCTCCGCCTGGCCACGCCTCCACGCTGCCGTCGGAGCCGTGTGACAGGCGATGAGACAATGGCACGAGAGAACATCCTCCCAGGGTCATGTGACCGTACAGCCAACCATCTGGGGGGAAATGTGACACCACTGGAGGAGGGCGGCTCCCAAAAAGAAGAAGAGCGGTACAACTAGCTTTCCATCCCAATGAGGAATTGATCGGTAGAAGCCATTAGCGCTCCCGTCTGCCCCGTCCCTTCTTATCTGCTGTTCAGGATGGACGACCGCAGAGATGCCATCTTGCTGCATCCAAACAAGCCTCCTCTCCTGCGCTCCACTTGATGAGTCTCTCCTGAAAAAAGATCAACGACAGCCAATCCATGCTGCTGAAGCGCAGTGAAGCAGGATACTTCAGCGTATGATTGTGTTCCCAAACGTATTGATGGCGACGCCAGTATGAGTACCGCCATTATTTTTCCTTACCATGCGTCCCGAGTGACGACGCTGCACCGCCTGCCTGGCCCGGGAAAATATGCACATTTTAACACCGGCATTTAGAAAAGCTTCCACTGACTCACAGCGCAGACCTCCGACAGGCGCCATAGCCCCCCCCCCCCCCCCCAATACGGCCATTGACACCAAATAATAATCCTACAGTTTCTGGATCAGCCTTTGATATTCTGTAGAACCTCTTGGAATCTTGTCCTGTATTTTCTCCAAGTGCTCTGACCATTTTTTGTGGCGTTACATGCCCAAATGCTGAAAATAATCCTTGGATGCGGATGCTGCAGTTCTTCCTTATCCCATTTGCAACAACTTCTGTAAATCCATTGGGAACTTTTGCCCTGCACTTGGGGGAACTAATTAGAATAATAGTTAAAAAAAAAACAATACTACGTTATGGCTTTATTTTCTGTTATTTCCATCGAATGGGTGCTGAAGGCGTGGCAGGAGGGGGGCCAGGGTTCAGATGTCACCTATTGAAGTCCAGTGGGAGGGGCTCGGGCTTTAGCATGGGGGTTAATGGGGTGGAAAATACGTGTTGGGACATTTGGCTTTCACCTTGCTAAACATGCTTGCATCTTTGTTGGGCTGCTTCATACAATGGCACGCTTAATATTAATATCCTCCATCCTAGTCCACCCCCCCCCCAAACCCCCACATACACACCATGGTGCAGAGGCTTGTCTTTCCATGACAGCCCGTCTGGCTCGTCCGCCTTCCTGGCCTGCCTGGCTTCACTTAGCAGGTTGTCCCTGGGGGGGCTCTACCTTGTGTATTGCTGTTCCTGCAGCATCGTCCTCCCAGCCCCCCCCTTCTTTTCTTTTGTGTACAGCCTCAGGATGCTGGACTTGGGGGTGGGGCCCCCCAAGCAGGTATAAATATGTGGACCAAAAGGGGGAGAGTATTCATGGTAGTAGGGGCAGTATTCACCTGACAATGATCAACATATATATATATATATATATATATATATATATATATATATATATATATATATATATATATATATATATATATAGATAGATATAGATAGATATAGATATATGTATATATATATATATATATATATAGATATAGATAGATATAGATATATGTATATATGTATATATATGTATATATATATATATGTATGTATGTATGTATGTATGTATGTATGTATGTATGTATGTATGTATGTATGTATGTATGTATGTATGTAGGTAGGTAGGTAGGTAGGTAGGTAGGTAGGTAGGTAGGTAGGTAGGTAGGTAGGTAGGTAGGTAGGTAGGTAGGTAGGTAGGTAGGTAGGTAGGTAGGTAGGTAGGTAGGTAGGTAGGTAGGTAGGTAGGTAGGTAGGTAGGTAGGTAGGTAGGTAGGTAGGTAGGTAGGTAGGTAGGTAGGTAGGTAGGTAGGTAGGTAGGTAGGTAGGTAGGTAGGTAGGTAGGTAGGTAGGTAGGTAGGTAGGTAGGTAGGTAGGTAGGTAGGTAGGTAGGTAGGTAGGTAGGTAGGTAGGTAGGTAGGTAGGTAGGTAGGTAGGTAGGTAGGTAGGTAGGTAGGTAGGTAGGTAGGTAGGTAGGTAGGTAGGTAGGTAGGTAGGTAGGTAGGTAGGTAGGTAGGTAGGTAGGTAGGTAGGTAGGTAGGTAGGTAGGTAGGTAGGTAGGTAGATAGATAGATAGATAGATAGATAGATAGATAGATAGATAGATAGATAGATAGATAGATAGATAGATAGATAGATAGATAGATAGATAGATAGATAGATAGATAGATAGATAGATATAAAGCAAGAGGCTATCCTTACGGCTAATCAACAGGTGCTTGATGCTAATGTGGCTAACATTTGGATAGCACAGTAATGAACTCACCGGGATAGATCGTCGGTACCGATACAGTAGGTGTTTCAGCTCGACGTCGTGGCTCTCTGATCAAATTCTGAAACCTTATGAGAGTTTCCAGCACAAAATTCAATAATTATGTGACTCTTAAGTTCCCTTATACTTGGAGACTTGGACGGGTCTGTACAGAGCCCGTCAGAGCTAAGCACCAGAGGAGGAGACAAAGATCCTCTCTTGGGTGAAGATGATCACGCTGCACTATTTTGTGCTTTAACAGCACTTCGCGGATATTCGGCACATTTAAAGACACAGTAACACAAGATGAAAGTAGGGATGGAATTATCCTGCTTACCCTTACTTCAACGCAGCCGTCATGGAGTTTGGCAGAGGATTAGACATGCCTAAGTCGGACTCCTTTTGGCCTTGGCAGCATGATGTGACGTTTCAGTGCTGGTTCTTTTTGGTTTGGATGGCATCAGAATGTTTGGCATGCTAATGGGATCCCATAAGAATATTTCAGAATGTGTTTATAATACATCAAGAATAAAGCACGACAAATAAAGACGAGGGTTTGGTCCTTTTGGAGAATAAAGTCCCATTTGGAGAGCCTAGATATGATGATGTTGGCCATGTGTGCATGTATGAGACCCCCCCCCCCCCATCCTCCCCCCCCCCCATGCAGGTGTGTATCATCCCACTCACACAATAAGAATGAAAGATCAATAACAAAGCTTGTTGATCTCTGAATGGTGCCTTCACTGTGCGTACATCACTACGCTGGCTGACACTGAAGGCGGGGGAGATCCAACCTCCAACATCCCCCACCCCCGCCCCTCCTCCTGCCGCCTCCTCCCCTCAGCGTCATGATCAGGGTCATGATTGGAGGGGCAGGAGAACAACTTTTGGTTGTCTGTGAGAAAGAGGCGAGCGGAGAGGGAGAGCGGAGGAACCACGGAGGCTGGTGGTGAAGATGAGAAGATGAAGGATGCTGATCAAGTCAGCCTTGTCTTCGTTCACGATCCGCTGGACCTTCTGCTTTATTCGCTGGTAGGTTCTTGCACTATCACCATCCTCGTTGCTGAGGGTTTTTATGGAAGCTTTCATTCAGGCATGGATCCATCAGTCATCATCAGTCATCCATCAGTCATCCATCCGTCAGCATTGATGGACATCCTCGCCTTCCTTCTGAAATGACTCCCATCCCATCTCCCATTCCCATCCCTCACATGTACTCAAGGAGAGTACAATGCAGTTTCTCAAATGTAAACCCGTGTATTAATGTGCCTTGCTTCGTCAAAATATCCCAAAGATGAAGAATGAAACCCTCCTTTAACGTCCCTGCTAACAGCAGCCCGGTTTACTCCTGAAAAGTACTACATATGACACATACTTGATACATATAACAAACGTATACTTGATACATATGTACTTGATACATATGACACATACTTGATACATATGCCAAGTACTTGATACATGTGACACATACTTTACTTATACTTTACATATATGCCATATACTTTTCATGTACTCATGTATGTAGGAGATGGGAAGACCTGGGTTGGTGGATGGATGGGTGGGTGGTTCGATGGATGGATGGATGGGTGGTTCGATGGATGGGTGGGTGGATGGATGGATGAATGGGTGGGTGGATGGATGGATGGATGGGTGGATGGATGGATGGGTGGATGGATGGATGGATGGATGGATGGATGGATGGATGGGTGGGTGGATGGATGGATGGATGGGTGGATGGATGGATGGGTGGTTCGATGGATGGATGGGTGGGTGGGTGGATGGGTGTACGTATGGATGGATGGACGGATGGATGGATGGGTGGATGGGTGAACGTATGGATGGATGGATGGATGGATGGATGGATGGATGGATGGACGTATGGACGTATGGATGGATGGATGGGTGTGTTATTGGGTGGACGGATGGATGGATGATGGATGGATGGATGGGTGGGTGGGTGGGTGGATGGATGAATGGATGGGTGGTTGGATGGATGGATGAGTGGCTGGGTGGGTCTTAAAATTGGAATTTTAATTCATGGCTGATTGTACCACTCAAAGAGTGGGGCGGGTCCCCCTGGGGTGCCATGAAGTGTAGGGGGGTGGTGAAAGGCAGGGGGCCCTTCAAGAAGAGTGCAGACCAGCATGCGTGCATGCATTGGTCCTACTCAGCATGCAGGCTGGACTGAGCTGCATTTCCTTGCATTTCGCTGGTTTCAGCTTCCAGTCCAGCCTGGACCGTACAGATCTATAAATAGATATTAGCACTCTCTCAAAACTCGGGGAGGTTGCATTTCTGTCCCCCCCCGTGGGGGCATGATGGAAGACATTTGGGAGCCCCTGCTGCACAGGAGCGTGACTCGGGTATGACTGAGCAGCCGTTCGCAGTAAGTCATGCTTGGTGATGGTTTGAACCCCACATTTGCGTTGAAGAGCACGGTTGGGTCTTGGGAGGTGTAGTCTGAACTGAACTGACCCTCATGAGGTCGTAGGTCAAATCTTCTTCCCATGATCACCAAGCTCTCCCTCTCTCTGGCGTTATGGTCTGTGCACCCCATCAATGGAGGCTCCACAAATAAAAGGCCTGTGAGCCGAGTCGACAGCAACGACTTGTCAGGAAGAGACAAGGTCAGCATAAATAGCGTAAAGAGCGTTTATCGCTACACCGACCTCACCCACATCACCCGGCAGGACAGACGGCGTGTGATTTGTTTGTGAATCCTCATCTAGCCTGAATAATGCATGCGTCCTTCTCTTCCAGGTGAAGGTGAAGCTCCAGGAATGATTTCCCAAACGGTGTCTCGCCGTTTCCAGCTCATTTCCATCTGACGCGTGAAAGGAAAAGGACATGAGCGAGTCAAACATCAGCCACCTGCTGGCTCCGCCCTCCTCCAGCAAGGCGGATCAATACGTAGACCACTACGTAGATCACTACGTAGACCAGTACGATCTGGACTACGGCATCCCCCCCGATGAGATCCCGGACACCACGCAGGGTCAGGCCTTCTTCGTGGCCACCATCGTCATCGGCGTGGTCTTGGTCTGCATCATACTGGTCTGCGGCGTGGGAAACCTCATCTTCATCGCCACGCTGACACGCTACAAGAAACTACGCAACCTCACCAACCTGCTCATCGCCAACCTGGCCATCTCGGACTTCCTGGTGGCGGTGGTGTGCTGTCCCTTCCTGGTGGACTACTACGTGGTCAAGCAGCTGTCGTGGGACCACGGCCTGGTGCTGTGCGCGTCCGTCAACTATCTGCGCACCGCGTCGCTCTACGTGTCTACCAACGCCCTGCTGGCCATTGCGGTGGACAGGTGAGTCCCAACGATCCCAGTCCGCAGAGGAAGACCTGCCCCCAACCACATGCCCCCAGAGGTCTAATGTACCACGTTTTGTTGTAAAAGTCCTCCAAATATCTTCTACCTTTGAATAACCAGGACCCCCCCCCCCCCCCCCAATCGGAACACAATTCAGATTTGGCAGATAGTCGGTTTCTGTTGACATGGTCCTCATGTGTCTTTGCTATGTGGATACAAGCGTGACAGATGAACCACTCGGATAACGTTATGAATAATCGTTGTACATAGTATTATGATTAAAAGTTGAATAATACAAATGGTGGTGGCTGAAACCCCCAGGCGACAGGTTTAATGAGTTTTTGGCCAATCATTGATCAATTCCTCCAAGGCCGATCACTGTAAGCCTGCTCGTGTTTTCATGTCTAGCTTCCCGTGCGCTAATTGAATCATTACAAGGCTCGTCTCGGCCAAACGTAGATACAAAGCATCCCCGAACACCTGCTATCCCTTTAAAACATCATCAATCATTCTGCTGCAATGCATTATGGGAAGGAGATGAACCTGCCTCTGTCGTCTCAGGTACATGGCCATCGTCCATCCCATGAAGCCCCGCATGAAGTATGAAACAGCCTACTGCCTGATAACCGGAGTCTGGATTATTCCCGTCCTCATCTCCATTCCGTCAGCCTACTTTGCCTCTGAGACCACGTACCCCCACGGCGGGACCACCGCCAGCCCAAGCGCTCACAAAGTCTTCTGTGCTCAGATCTGGCCGGTGGACCAACAGGCCTACTACCGCTCCTACTTTTTGTTCGTCTTTGCCGTGGAGTTTGTTGGACCGGTCGTCGTCATGGCAATGTGCTATACCCAAATCTCCCGCGAGCTCTGGTTCAAGAACGTTCCAGGTTTCCAGACGGATCAAATAAGGAAGCGTCTGCGCTGTCGCCGCAAAACCGTGATGGTCCTCATCGGGATCCTGATGGCCTACATCCTGTGCTGGGCGCCCTACTACGGCTTCACCATCCTGCGAGACTTCCATCCCACGCTGATCTCCCGCCAAAAGCATTCCCTGGTGGTCTTCTACGTCATTGAATGCCTCGCCATGAGCAACAGCATGATCAACACCTTCTGCTTCGTCAGCGTCAAGAACAACTCAGTGAAGTACCTGAAGAAGATCGTGCTGCTGCGCTGGAGGTCCACGTACGCCCCCAGTCGGACTGCGGACGAGCTGGATTTAAGGACGGTGTCTTTGCCGGCCACGGAGGAGATAGAATGCATCCATCTGAAGTGAACCGAGCCAATGGCGACACCGAGGCTGGGTTGCAGGGCTTTCTGGTCCTTGTTTTGAAGTGACTTGCCCTGACGGAACACCCGAAACAACCCCAGGGCGCCAGAATGCAGGTCAACCACCTCACGACTGGCAACGTCGGCCAACGATATCAAACGCTTGGCCAGGTTCCATCGTTTGTGTGAGTGGATCAATACATATTTGGATCTATTTTTCATGTTGACCAATCACATAACTGATTACTTGTACTGGTTACTGTAGTATTTGAGTCAAATGTCGAATGAGGTTGATTGGGTCAACGCAAGGTCAGCAGAATGCACCAAAACAAAATGAGGTGCAGAAATGTGGGCAGATGTTGATTGGAGTACCTCCATCTGCCGAGTGCTGGTGGTCTGCAGCACCAAGCTGGCGTTGTCACCCCCGTCACCCCCGTTACCCCCGTCACCCCCGTCAGCCTTGAATTAGCACTGCAGAGTATGACGCCCGGTTTGGGTCGTTTTTATGTGGTCGTTTGACGAGTGTATGCGCCCCAGGATGACGTCTCACATATTTCCTTGTGTTTTCGGAAGTGGACATTGCTGCCGGGTGTGCTGTCCTTCACACCTTGGTGGCCATTTCAGGGATTTTGTGCAACAGGAGTCAATATTTTCTTAACCAAATGATGAAGAAAGAGAAGGAATTCCGGCGATGGCCGTGGGTGGGGACGTCTGTCCGTAGGAGTGGGTGGCTGGGTGGCTGAGTGGTGGGACATTGCTGTGAGCGACTTCATCCAAGCCTTTAGATGACGTACATGACGGACATATGCAACCTGCCCCTTCAGACTGCAGTATCCTGGATAAGTATCGGATTGATATCAACATACGAGCGAGGTCGCAGTGGCACTTGATAACATCAGAAATGTTCCGTCCAGGCTGACGTGAACGAGTCAATAAAGGTCACATGGGGGCCAAACACGTGGACCTGACCTGCGGTGTGATCATAGCCATAGATCCAGTAGATAGATGCATCCCATCATCCAAAATCAGCAAATTCGACTGTCCTGTCTGCACACACTCAGAACTCTTTGATAAGTCATCAGTGTAATAATGAAAGGTTGCTTTTATGATTGTCTGCTGTTCTTCTATTGAGTGTTTGGTTATTGACTGTTGTGTGTTGTTGTTATTGTGTGTTGTGTTGTGTTCTTCGTACAGTGTGAGTTACATTTGGCTTCACCAAAGTCCCTTTACATCACAGTCAAGGAACGGAAGTCAACCGTAACCCAAGGACTTATGTTTTGGGGCTTTTTTAAAGGAAAATAAATCATATGTTGGGGTCACTATGGTAACAATGAAACCATATCCAACAGCGGAAGCATGGAAGCACAATAGAAGTACAATAGAAGTACAATAGAAGTACAATAGAAGCACGGTTGATGTTCCTTTCAAGCTGTCATGTTACTGATTGATGCTACCAGACGTTAAATGTCACATGATGCTTTCTGTGAACCACCGTTCCACCATCTTCACTAGCAGCACAGTTTGATGTTTCCCTCTGAAAGCCGTTTATTGACGGCATGGATATTGTCGTGTGCTGATTGCCGGCCTTTAGTGACGTGTTGGTTGCCGGGTGGATTTTTCTGTGTGTGAGCCGATGTGTCTTAGCTTGAGCATGTATGCGTACGCTTTCGTTGTATTTAACTGATGCAGCTGCCAATAAAGTGGATTTTTCCTACGGGGGTCTTTTTGGAGGTACAATCATAAGAAAGCCAAACAAATGAGCAAACTCTTAGGGAACGTCAATAAAACATAAAATACACATCTGCAAGCGCTAACTTAAATACGACCTGATTTCCATGTGGCCATTAGCACGGCCTCACAGCCATAAGGCGACTGCAAATACTCAATACAATGTTTGTACTCCAATGCAGTATTTATTGGAAACAAGACTAACAGGACATGCAAATAGAAACATCGACTATGATGGACGTTGGCATGGCCTTACAGCCGTGCAGCAAGTGCAAACCTGAATAGGTCTAACTTCGGCACTGATTGGAAAAACACATACGAATGTTGCCAAATGTTGCCAAACTCACTACGCATTTGCATGGTCTTACAGCCGTGCAGCAAGTTGCCTAGCAACCCGATGCGGCATCCAAGCCCCACGGTGTCATGGCGGTGAGGAAGATAAAATGATGAACTGGAAGAAAGCATGGTGAGGCGACGCAAACCCAAGTTTGTTTATCCTGAGAAGACATCAGTTGGACTTCAATCCTTCGTGGAGTGGAAGATGGAGAGGAAGCCTTGAAGGAAGTGCCTGTTCTCAGGTCCCGCCCTCGCAGGGGTGGGGCCACGCCCCTACGTGGATCAGTGTGTTTGCATCTCACTGCTGTAGTTCTAGCTCGTGGCAGTCTAGGGTTTGGACTATGTTTGTGTGCAAGCTGAGGTGATAGCCTGAGATGCAACCTTGTTAATCCTCTGTTGTTTCGTTGCAGCCATCTCTAAGCGTATGCTAGCAAGCCAATGCATATTCATAAGTAGGATACATTCATGGTGTTGGGTGCATCGTTTCCTTGGCCCTTTTTCTTCCTCTTCATGTTGAGCGTTATTCACGACGACACTGTTTATGTAGTTATGGCGCTTTCTGCGTATTGATTAGTGTGTCTTGGACGTGTACATGTTTAATGAGGCGAGGTCACTTGAAGCCATGAATAATACGCTAACGGCTAACAGGCCCCGTTGCAGAACAGCAGGATGCCACGCATGAGAAGCAACCTCAAGCGGTCTTCCCAATAAGCTGCAGAGAGGACAAGCTCCGCATGTTGAGGCCCCATGTGGATCTGTTGGTGGTGCTAAATGACGTTCTTCCTGCAGGTGACACTTGATGGAAATGGCTAAAAATAAACAGCAATTTATAAGAGCACAACTACGACTTAAATGCTTTGACTAGTTAGCTCGCTACACCTCATCATCATCATCAAAGTGCTCCCTGTCACATCATGCGGCGGCGTCGTGCCACAGCTTTCTGGTCAGGCCACCAATATGATGGTTGGGTGTTCTGTAGGGGGGCTCACCCCTCCCCCGCCCCTAATGACCGTTCCCTCACGCTCACGTTGCCTGCGGCCAAATCGTGACTAATGACCCCGATGGCCGCCTGGCCTCCTGCCCTCTTTAAGAACAATCTGGATCAATAGTCGGCCTTTTGCCAGCTTAAATGAAGAAGTGAGCGTTCGCCCAGCTGACACGTTTCCGTCAATGATGGCTTCCTTCGCTCGGCTACTTACGCCACGTCTGACAAGAAGTAGGAAGAAACACATCTGACTTCATCTAAGTCAGCAATGACTCATTCTTTGACATCCCAAGGTCAAACGTTGGTGTTTGTTGGGGGAGAAGGTGCTGGTACACAACTAAAATATTCATGGCGTCATTTACATAATACGAATAAACACATAGAAATATCATTCAATGACATAATACTCAATGGCTAAACAATTCACGACAAATATTTACTGTAAATACATTGAATGAATGAAGTAATACATCATCAATGTCATTAAAATATGACTAAATATATAAACCTAACTATATAGAATTCATTAAAATACTGAATAATACATCAATAAGACTACATGATACTAAATTATGATGCATGTAACAAATTAATGGGATGCTATTAATAACAAATGTCATTCATACCAATGATCTTAAATATGCTAGTAAATGGACAGCATCCTTCTACCAACATATTCACCATCTCTCCTCTGGACCATCTCTCCTCTGGACTAGCTCTCCTCTGGACTGGCTCTCCTCTGGACTAGCTCTCCTCTGGACTAGCTCTCCTCTGGACTAGCTCTCCTCTGGACTAGCTCTCCTCTGGACTAGCTCTCCTCTGGACCAGCTCTCCTCTGGACTAGCTCTCCTCTGGACCATCTCTCCTCTGGACCATCTCTCCTCTGGACTAGCTCTCCTCTGGACCATCTCTCCTCTGGACCATCTCTCCTCTGGACTAGCTCTCCTCTGGACCAGCTCTCCTCTGGACTAGCTCTCCTCTGGACCAGCTCTCCTCTGGACCAGCTCTCCTCTGGACTAGCTCTCCTCTGGACTAGCTCTCCTCTGGACTAGCTCTCCTCTGGACCAGCTCTCCTCTGGACTCTCTCTCCTCTGGACTAGCTCTCCTCTGGACTAGCTCTCCTCTGGACTAGCTCTCCTCTGGACTAGCTCTCCTCTGGACTAGCTCCCCTCTCTCCCAACCATCCTCTCAGTCTGGCCTAAAGGACTTTATCTCCAAGGCCATGTAATGTATGTAATGTCCCTCCTTCCTGATCCTATCCATCCTGGTCACTCCCAATGACAACCTCAGCATCCTCATCTCTGCTACCTCCAGTTCTGCTTCCTGTCTCTAGACCAGACAACATGGCTGGTCTCACCACAGTTTTGTAAACCTTTCCTTTTAGCTGGAACTCTTCTATCACATGACACCTGACACTTTCCTCCACCCGTTCCATCCTGCCTGCATGCGCTTCTTCACCTCCTTTTCACAATCTCCATTCTTGTGGACTGTTGGACCCCAAGTACTTCAAATTCTCCACCTTCTGTATCTCTTCTTCCTGTAGCCTTACTGGACTAACAATGAAACATAAACACACCAACTCTTTTATCCATCACCGAGAGATGAAGAAACATTTGTGTTTTAGAGCTCCACCCCCACGCCATCGCTGCTCGGAAGCTGACTGGTTCCTGCTGACTCAAGACTACATGATACATGCTTTCACTTTTGAGTCCCCAAATACCAAAAAAGTGGGAATCGTTCCTGGGGTAGACGCCTCAGCTGTGGTAGGCCGGCAGCAGAGGAACGGGAGGGAACGGAACCCGACGTAACAATAACGATGGAAGCACAGAAAGCGAAGAATGGAAGCTGACAACAAAGCGTAGCCGTCCGTCCTTCTAGCGGATGAATGACGATGGTCAGCTGATTCATCATGTGACGAGGAGGAGGATGCGGGATGAATGACGCTGGTCAGCTGATTCATCATGTGACGAGGAGGAGGATGCGGGATGAATGACGCTGGTCAGCTGATTCATCATGTGACGAGGAGGAGGATGCGGGATGAATGACGATGGTCACCTGATTCATCATGTGACGAGGAGGAGGATGCGGGATGGAAGACGATGGTCACCTGATTCATCATGTGACGAGGAGGAGGATGCGGGATGAATGACGCTGGTCAGCTGATTCATCATGTGACGAGGAGGAGGATGCGGGATGAATGACGATGGTCACCTGATTCATCATGTGACGAGGAGGAGGATGCGGGATGGAAGACGATGGTCACCTGATTCATCATGTGACGAGGAGGAGGATGCGGGATGGAAGACGATGGTCACCTGATTCATCATGTGACGAGGAGGAGGATGCGGGATGGAAGACGATGGTCACCTGATTCATCATGTGACGAGGAGGAGGATGCGGGATGAATGACGCTGGTCACCTGATTCATCATGTGACGAGGAGGAGGATGCGGGATGGAAGATGGTCAGCTGCTTCATCATGTGACGAGGAGGAGGATGCGGGATGGAAGATGGATGACGTCCGTAGAAGGTTATGTTTATCGTGTGCTTTGCTGGTTTAAGTGCTCTCTCAGACCTTATTGGATCGGTGAAGCATATCATGAGCCCGAGTCGGGATTGGTTGGAGCTGATAGGAAGACAACCTGATAGAGACAGCCCCCCCCCCCCCCCCATGTCCCTGGGGGAGGATATTCCGTCTTTATTTGGAAGCATTGATGAGCTTACTGCCTGGTGGACGAGGTAGAGATATTGGACATTTCCTCCTGTGAGAAGCTGCAGGCTAACTTGCTGGAGGACGCCGTCTAGACGCACTTCCTCATAGCCCCCCCCCCCCTTAAGATGACGAATTGAGGGAATTATTTGAAGATGTCCTCGTGTCCACTTGAATAGATTTACTGAGTCGGTCTCCAGGGCCGGGCATCGGGCTTTCTTTGCTTTTTATTTGTCTCCTCTTCAGAGGAGGTGGACTTCTTACGATACGAGTCGTTTATGATGCAAGACTCAACAAATCCATCAGCACAGCAGTTAGAAGATGGCTAAGACTAACACGCCAAGGCTAAGACGGGCACGCCATGGCTAAGACTAACACGCCAAGGCTAAGACAGGCACGCCACGGCTAAACTAACATGCCATGGCTAAGACTAACACGCCATGGCTAAGACTAACACGCCACGGCTAAGACTAACACGCCACGGCTGAGACGGGCACGCCACGGCTAAACTAACATGCCATGGCTAAGACTAACACGCCATGGCTAAGACTAACACGCCACGGCTAAGACAAACACGCCACGGCTAAACTAACACGCCATGGCTAAGACTAACACGCCATGGCTAAGACTAACACGCCACGGCTAAGACAAACACGCCACGGCTAAACTAACACGCCATGGCTAAGACTAACACGCCATGGCTAAGACTAACACGCCACGGCTAAGACAAACACGCCACGGCTAAACTAACACGCCATGGCTAAGACTAACACGCCATGGCTAAGACTAACACGCCACGGCTAAGACAAACACGCCACGGCTAAACTAACACGCCATGGCTAAGACTAACACGCCATGGCTAAGACTAACACGCCACGGCTAAGACAAACACGCCACGGCTAAACTAACACGCCATGGCTAAGACTAACACGCCATGGCTAAGACTAACACGCCACGGCTAAGACAAACACGCCACGGCTAAACTAACACGCCATGGCTAAGACTAACACGCCATGGCTAAGACTAACACGCCATGGCTAAGACTAACACGCCACGGCTAAGACAAACACGCCACGGCTAAACTAACACGCCATGGCTAAGACGGGCACGCCAAGGCTAAGACGGGCACGCCATGGCTAAGACTAACACGCCACGGCTAAGACAAACACGCCACGGCTAAACTAACACGCCATGGCTAAGACGGGCACACCACGGCTAAGACAGATGTGCCTTCAAATGCTTTGTTGGTTTTACGTGATGTTAGCTCTTACACTTCTCTCTAGACTAGCATGACCTCCACATGGGAACAAATGTTCCCTAGAACTCTTGGTCTCTTGGTCTCTTGGTCTCTTGGTCTCTTGGTCTCTTGGTCTCTTGGTCTCTTGGTCTCTTGGTCTCTTGGTCTCTTGGTCTCTTGGTCTCTTGGTCTCTTGGTCTCTTGGTCTCTTGGTCTCTTGGTCTCTTGGTCTCTTGGTCTCTTGGTCTCTTGGTCTCTGCAGGCCAGACCATGAACCAACAAAAAGAAACGAACATAAATCAGTCGTCTTTGACTTGATGAAGCTCAGATGAGAAGAAGAGAAAAAGAAGAGTGGAGTGGCGTGGACGCTTCACAGCATGTTTTCATGAGTGTACTAATGAATCTAACCTACTACTCAACACGGTTCCCCAAATACTATATAAATATTGATCA
This sequence comes from Doryrhamphus excisus, assembly GCF_030265055.1. Classification (NCBI taxonomy): domain Eukaryota; kingdom Metazoa; phylum Chordata; class Actinopteri; order Syngnathiformes; family Syngnathidae; genus Doryrhamphus; species Doryrhamphus excisus. The sequence goes on from NC_080485.1 coordinate 16,789,845, forward strand.
TACTTCATTCACAGTATGACGCCATTGTTGCCAGGGCTCACAATACAAGTGTTGGCATTTGGCGCACCCCAGTGGCCAAATGGCGCAGCGCACCATACAGTGGGGAGAGAGAATCACTATTTCAATAAATATCGTATTTTCTAGCCCTCTATATGCGTGTATGAGATATTAATTACAAATGTAAACTCATACAGGCCACAAAGATCAGTAACAGTATTCATATATATATATATATATATATATATATATATATATATATATATATATATGTATGTGTGTGTTTATAATGCTACATTTTATAATTAGGAGGTGGTTTCCTCTGTTCTAACTACCAAGATATTCCATTTAGGAATAAGGAATTCTACTTTATGGAAATTCACTTACCACGCTTACTTGGTCTGGAACCAATCAAGCACCAGAACCAAGGTTTTTGTGTTTCCTATTTGGGTTTGTGGTGTTCATCTTGGAATGAATAAGAAAAAATGACGTCATGGAAACATTCACTGACTTCTATTTAATTCTTCTATTTCTATTTAATGCAGAGCAGCTCACTAAAATGAAGAAATAAAGAGTTGAAGCCAAAGTGGACTAGGAAGTGTGAAATGTCTGTGCGTGGAAGATAACACTTTTTGAAAGCGGAAGTCTGGTGTGTGTGTGTGGGGGGGGGGGGGGGGGGGGGTTGAGGAGGCTGAAGCGAAGCAATCATGAAGCTGGAATGATGGTCTAGGAAGTTTGATCCAGCATCATCTTCTTCTGCTCTCAATCACTTCCCGCTTTTAGACGCCGCCTGGACCGCCTGGATCCACTCCTTCCTCTCCTGGCCGGAGGCCGCCTGGAGGAAGTACTGCTTCTCATCCCTGGTGATGATCTCAAACAGGTTGCCTTCGATGTCGTATTTTTTGGCTTTTGGGGGGGGGGGGGGCATGGTTTTAGAAGAGGAAGAGAATGGAATAAAAATAGAACCGTCACCCACCATCAGGCACAAAGTCCACAGCCGTGACCACGCAGCCTCGCAGATAGATGCCCCCCAGGGGGTCTTCACCCTGGCGTACAGGAGAAGAAGAATCAGGCAAAGAAGGAATTCTTGGATGTCTCCGTGCTCACCTTGGTGGGATCGTAGTAATGCATGTACGCGGGGTCGGTTCTCAGGATGAACTTGCGGACTTTCCAGTTTTTCCTCCTGTGGCCCTGAGAGCGTCCATGATGGTCACGTGATCACACGGACTTCCTGTACGGAGAAAGGCAGCTTACCTGTTTGAGCAAGCATCCTTGTTTGACGATGTTTCCTCTGAATTCCTCCTTAACGAGCGCGTCCTCGTCGCTGGAGTAGCCTTCGCAGTAGAAGCCGCTGTCGGCCTGGCGGAGGGATGGACACATCCGTCATGAAAGACCGCTGGAGGTGCACCATATCTTCATCCATAAACACATCACAACTCCGTTTGGGAAGTTCACTTATGGAGTTTTGATACTCAATTGGAAACAGGAGTTCAGAACATTCAGATAGATTCAACTGTTGAATTAAATGTCCCTGCAGATGACCACAGACTTCCCTCTCCCAGCTTCTCCTGGCAGATCCAGAGGCTTTCCCAGGACCCAGGACCCAGGACCCGTTGGAGGGGTCCTGGGTGAAATTCCTGCCGTTGACTTACAAAGTAGTAAAACGCATCAGTCTGGTCCAGGAAGACGGACTTCTCCCCGCTGTCCGCCCCCTCTTTTGAGAGATCCCCGGCAGGCTGCAGGAAGCCCTCGTTCAGGAGCCCGGTGGCCAACATCAGCGCCTCCGGTCTGTTCCTGGCCTTCTCCTTGGAAGTCAGCCACTCGATCACCGTGGAGCCTTGGAAGCAAGCGGGGGTCAGCGTGACCTTTGCATGGTCCACAGGAGAAGGTCAAGAGAAGAAATGGTACCAGTGAAGCAGTGGTTGAAGATTCGGTTGTCTCGCTCCAGTTTTAACTCCTTGATGCCTTCAGTCTGGTCCCTCAGGAGCGTGTAGAGAAGACTGACGGAACACAACGTCAACACTTCATGGGAATTTCACCAGGAATTCTTTTATTCCCGGTTCTTACTTCAGGTTGACCGTGTCTGGCAGGCGAATGGAGCGTCTTGTGGACCTCCTGGCGAACCTCTTCCCCCCCTGCAGGCAAGCGATGGCCCTCTTGATGTCCTTCACCCACAGTTCTCGCTCCTCCACGTGCGAGGCCTGGAAGAAGTGGTCCTGCTTCTTCTGCGTGGTGATCTTGAACACCAACTGGAGAAGAAACCACAAAGTCAAACCGGGAACCTCCAAAACCTGGAATCTTTATTCCTGCTTGCGTACCACTCGATTTCCCCAATCCTGGCACGGACTGACCAGCGTGGCCCCCTTCAGAGGGATCATCCCTTTGGGAGTCTGGTCTGTTTTCCTCTTGTAGAATTCCAGCCCATCTTCAGACAGCACCGCCCACACGGCGGTCCAGGAGCTCAGCAGCGTACGCTGTGGGCGACACAGGATGAGATCATGTGACATGTCAAACATCATCAAGAAACGTTTACGTTTGCGCCATTCAACACGTCTGAAAAGGAGCTGGAAGAAGCAGAGTGTATTTCATGTTCCTGACAGCCAACAATCAGGGCAGGCGAGGCAGACGCCACCAAAGCAGAAGATCAAGCAATAAATGGCCCTCAAGGAGGAGATGCTGCAGCTGAACTTCCACATGGAGCCCAGTGATTGTGATGGCGCTTAGGCCAGCAGAGAAGGCGTTGCAGGCCTGGACTGCATCCCACGATATTCCCTGATATTCATACATTAGATATTCACTTTCAAAGGTTTTCCCTGGTTTCCCCATTTTTTCTGATGTATTCTCTTTGCAGCCATCTTGCTCCGATGCGGCCGAGCTAGAGTCCTGCTGCCTTGGACCGATGAAGGTCCTGGTAGCTGAGATGGAGGAGGCCTCAGGTGAAGGATGTTCTGGATCTACGCTAGCAGTCCAAAGTATGTTGTGTACCAAACACTCAATGATGATTCTTCGTGTACATGAAAGGAATGTTTGCAGTAGCTGAGCTTAGAAGGTATTTCCACACAGTACACAGTACACAGTACACAGTACACAGTACACAGTACACAGTACACAGTACACCAGTAAACTCCACCAACAGCTGTCGCCTGATGAGGAAGTGACCCGTGTTACCTTTTTCACCAAGTATCCTTCTCTGATCTGCTGGGGTTCCATCCCGTTGCTCCTTCTTCTCCTTCTTCTCCTTCTTCTCCTTCTTGTCCTTCTTCTGCCTGCTTGTCTCCTCCTTTATCAGAATCCCATCCCAGCTCCTCCTCCAGCTTTCAATGCATCAGCTGCAGCGCCTCCACACCGCAAACGGCAAGCAGGAAGTGTCCCAAGGGCGGGTGTGAGTGTTTAATCTGCTTCCTCTTTCTATAAATGTTACTCAGCTTCTCACCCATTTCCGCCTGCTGGGACGGTATGGTGGACACGCCATACAGGATGTGCTCCTGGCCCATATTAGGAAATATTACTGTAGTACTATGATCGTGATTATGACTACTGCGGGATGCCGATGCTTCCTGTGTCAAAGTTGAATCAGACAGCCGACTAATAAAAGCCAAGTGTCTCCATCCTGAGTGTGAGATGTTGGCCATGAGCACAAGAACATTGGAATTCATGGAATAACGTCCAGGTTAGGTCCTCCTGCGTACGTTTGGACCGCTACACATAGTGGAGATGGAGTACTGCCTGCTTGCCCGTGCTCTTAAAGACATGATGACACCTGCTCTGCCAGAGAATAAGAAGATGTAGCAGGAGGGATCACTGTTGTCAACTTAACGACTAATCTGACTCCTATTTCGTCATTTGGGGGCCCAAGGCAAACCCAGGCATCCACCCACTATGAGGTTTCTACTTACAGCCATGTTCATATACGACCCCCCCAAACCATTTTAAATATTCGTCTACTAAGTTGGTTGATGTAAATATTCATATTCATGTCTACTACTTTGAAGTACTAATACATGGGAATATGAAAATTCCTCCATCAGGCAGCCGGACTCACCCTAAGAGAGCGGGCGAGGAGCTTGGTCCACCAGATGAGGTGGCTCCACATCTCGCCCGGATGCCGTCCTGGAACACCTTCTGGGCATGCCCAGCCAGGAGGTGGTTTAGGAATTGATGATAATACAATCATCAATTATAAATATTAGTAATTAATTTGCCTCCATCACAAACTTGAAATTAGTTCTATCCAAATTTAGGAGAATAAAAACGAAATATTTTTTTTCCTGATTTTGTAGCCAATATTAATAATTATAACCCGATGATATCATAGGTTTAGGCATATTTAAGTGGCTGTGAGTTCATCTTCTTGCAATCATTCCCAGAACATACTGCGGTTCTCCTCTAGAGGGCGCCATAGGCATACTAGCAATAACATTATATAGCAAAAATATGACTAATATATGAAAGAAAGCCTCAAATGATCACAAAAATTCACAAAAACGCTTCATGCATTTTCACTGGATTGTCAAATATGGCGCTTGGATTGCAAATAAAAACACGCTGGCTTTTCTCCGGGTGCTCCGGTCAGCCTCAGTGAGCTGACTTTTGGACCATGAAGACCTTTTGGGAGTCCACCAGCTGTCATGTCTTTGCTAGCGCTGCAACAAATAGCAAACATTCCAACATTCCAACTGTTTCTTTGTCTTCGTATGATGGATTGAATAATATTTCATAATATGTTGACATATTGTATTTCCCCAAATGATGAGTTTTTCTCATCAACATTTAGTGTTTCATGTTTTTTAATATTATGACTTTATTCTTATTGCTTGTCAAAGTCATGGCTTTTTCTGCGTTCCGTTGTAATTTATTTCTTCACGTCTACTTCCTGCTTGTATCTGTAGATTGTGCCCAGGGCCAATCAAAAACAGCCGCAGGCCCGCTTTGCCCCCCCCCCCCCCCCCCCCCCCGTTCTCCAAACACAGCGTGTGTGTAGAGCAGCTGAAATGTTTCGTACATTTGATTTCCCTTTTTAATTGCTAGCCTGAAGCTACCACGGGAAGCTGATGAATGGAGTTTGGCCAACACGTGTGGTTGGCAGCAGCGTGTCCCCATCAGATCCACGTTGCGGCTGTGGGCGAGTGGGGGGGCGTTGTGGAGACCTTCTGGGAGAATAAAGCTGCCTCTCCTCCAGCTGGGCAGCATCTCCTCTGGCCTCGGTCACACACACCCGACCCCATCAGGCTCCCTCGTGGTGTTTGTCCTCCAAGGCGGCCATCTTGCTGTTTGGGTTAGCATGGTGGTGATGGGGACACGCCTCCTGCTGTTGAGGATCCGCATTCATTAAAGGTGGAGCCAGTAAAAGTCAGCTATGTGAACCACTATGCCAGGTGGAGCCAGTAAAAGTCAGCTATGTGAACCACTATGCCAGGTGGAGCCAGTAAAAGTCAGCTATGTGAACCACTATGCCAGGTGGAGCCAGTAAAAGTCAGCTATGTTAACCACTATGCCAGGTGGACCTAGTAAAAGTCAGGTATGTGAACCACTATGCCAGGTGGAGCCAGTAAAAGTCAGGTATGTGAACCACTATGCCAAGTGGAGCCAGTAAAAGTCAGCGATGTGAACCACTATGTCAGATGGACCCAGTAAAAGTCAGCTATGTGAATCACTGTCAGGTGGACCCAGTAAAAGTCAGCGTTGTGAACCACTATGCCAGGTGGACCAGGTAAAAGTCAGCTATGTGAACCACTATGTCAAGTGGACCCAGTAAAAGTCAGCTATGTGAAGCACTATGCCAAGTGGACCCAGTAAAAGTCAGCTATGTGAAGCACTATGCCAAGTGGACCCAGTAAAAGTCAGCTATGTGAAGCACTATGCCAAGTGGACCCAGTAAAAGTCAGCTATGTGAAGCACTATGCCAGATGGACCTAGTAAAAGTCAGGTATGTGAACCACTATGCCAGGTGGAGCCAGTAAAAGTCAGCTATGTGAACCACTATGCCAAGTGGAGCCAGTAAAAGTCAGGTATGTGAACCACTATGTCAGGTGGAGCCAGTAAAAGTCAGCTATGTGAATCACTGTCAGGTGGACCCAGTAAAAGTCAGCGATGTGAACCACTATGTCAGGTGGACCAGGTAAAAGTCACCTATGTGAACCACTATGCCAAGTGGACCCAGTAAAAGTCAGCTATGTGAAGCACTATGCCAAGTGGACCCAGTAAAAGTCAGCTATGTGAAGCACTATGCCAAGTGGACCCAGTAAAAGTCAGCTATGTGAAGCACTATGCCAAGTGGACCCAGTAAAAGTCAGCTATGTGAAGCACTATGCCAGATGGACCTAGTAAAAGTCAGGTATGTGAACCACTATGCCAGGTGGAGCCAGTAAAAGTCAGCTATGTGAACCACTATGCCAAGTGGAGCCAGTAAAAGTCAGGTATGTGAACCACTATGTCAGGTGGAGCCAGTAAAAGTCAGCTATGTGAATCACTGTCAGGTGGACCCAGTAAAAGTCAGCGATGTGAACCACTATGTCAGGTGGACCAGGTAAAAGTCACCTATGTGAACCACTATGCCAAGTGGACCCAGTAAAAGTCAGCTATGTGAAGCACTATGCCAAGTGGACCCAGTAAAAGTCAGCCCTGTGAACTGAGGCCATGTATCTGTTAGTCAGCTGAGTGAAGCACTACACTAGGCTGACTGTATGATGATTGCAATATTATTATTATTATTATGGTATGTAATAAGATGGTCTATGTGATGTTTGTACATGTAAGATGATTTCCTTTGTGTACTTTAGTACTTTTTCTGTTGTGTACTTTAGTACCTGTGTGTACTCTACCAGAGTGTTTGTACATGTGTCGTGGTGCATTCAAACGTTGACCACCATCGTTATTCCATCTGATCATCAAAGCACACGAGGGAGATAATCAATATGGCCGTCCAACGCTGGATGGCGCCAAAGAGCAACAAAAGGAATTGGACGGCGGGTCGAGCGATGCAAGTCGCTGCTTTAGATTCACTCTCTCCTTTTGAAGCTGAGCTCATTCGCTGACGCCGAGGCCATCCCGGTTTTTACCTGGCACCCGTCAGGCAACGCGCACGGCCACCAGGAAAACTCCCTTGCTGGAAAACACCGTCCGCTCCGGAGAGCCGCCGGCGTCCGTGAACGCATCACAACTTCAGCCGGTGCGCGGGAGAAAGTGAGCCCGGCACTGGTCACCGGCTGCCGGGGGACAGATTACACACGTCCCGGCTGGGGAGCCCCCCCCCCCCCGGGAAGGAAGATAAGAGGCTTGGGCGCATGTGAAGGACGCCGGGCAGGGAATTGGGTCATGCGCTGTGCAGCCTACCTGTTATCTTTACGCCGTCTTGTCTGAATATTTGCGCAATGACCTTTGGCGCACTTGGACTACAGCGGACGCGCCTGTGAGGTAAGGCGGTGCATCATTTTGTTTGCGGTGTAAGTGGAGCCATGGTGCGGCTGATGTTTACGCACGGATGCCACGCAATCGTCTTCGGGAGGAAACGCGCTAAAGCGGACGTTTGGGGCGGGCTGCCCCCGCTGTGGCACGGTCATTACCCACGCAGCGTGTTTCATCAAGTGTCCCGGGAGTCCACGCTTGCCGAGCTCTGGAGGCTGGAGGCAATTTGCGGACTGAGCTTCCAAATTGAAGACGATCGATACTCGGGATGATGCGTTCAAGTGTGCGTGTGCCGGCAGGGTTAAATGAGTGTTTTCAGAGACGTATTGTAATATTTGATCCAAGGCGCAGATGACGTTCTCGTCTCCTGTGCACGTTGCTGTTTTATTTGGAGACATTTTGGACCCCGGAAGTGGGACGGCAGAATGAAACATTGATGAGCTTTCTTGGAAACAGAATGGCTATAAAAATATCCAAGTAGTTTTGGAGTAGACCTTTAAGTGCACATGCATTTTGCTCTGACTGAACATCTGGTTCAAGTTCACTTGATAGTAGAGTCCAGTCCACCAGGACCAGCCAGGACCCCCCCCATCAGGGGTCTCCAACAGGCAGCTCGCCACCTGATCACGAAGAGCCGACCGAGATCTTCCAGATCTTTTAACCGTGTGTCCAAGTTGGCTTAGAAAGTGTCCACAGGTATGAAAGTGGGAGTTAATGACTGCGATTGACTCTCCCCTGGGATAGGCTCCAGCACCCCCCCCCCCCCCCCCCCCATGAATGAAGACACTGTCTGCACCCTGACTGTCACATGTCCGTGTCTTCTGGACGCCATTGTTGTGTTTAGAGGGATGAAGTTGCCCTGACCTTTGGCCTTCGCCTAGCAAAGCTTAGCCGCCAATCACTTTGACCGTCTTGTTGTGTTGAAAGCCAATGTTGGTGTCCAACGTTTCTATGGGGAGATGTTTATATCAGATCCATCGTTCTTTGCAGCCTTGTCGCTATCATGGAATAGCGCTTAGAAGACATCATGCATTGTAGTTGTTTTGATGTTTTTCCTGTGTACTGGTGGAGTAGTATCCTTCTTCAGAATGAGTTTATGTTGTACTTTCAAGCCAATGCTTCTTGTAAAGGTGTTAGTTGGTAGCAGTCATCAGTGAAATGATGACTGCAAAGACCAGAACGTGAGGTGGCCGTTCATCTCATCGTCTCAATAGTCTTAAACCTTCCTATTTTGGAAAGGAAACCAAACTTCCAGCGTGCCTGGGATACTGTGAACATCCAGCAGCATCACGACATTTTGGTGTGACGACTGTTTAGATGAAAAATGAAGATGAAAAATATACGGAGCCAAGTCCAGCATCTGCTGGATCTGCTGCCTTTGTTTACTCTGCTTAGAGGCGTCGCCCCATGACGTCTCCTCCACAAATGATGCTGAGCTGCTAGCGACCTCGTCATGGGCGGCACATCAACTTTAAATGTCGTATGCCAATCGAGGCTTCGCTTTCAAAAGTGGAACAATGTAGACGATGATCCCAAACCATATTTAATACATCCGAGGAAAGTTGATGACTGATGTCGGGGACCAGTTCCCAGTTGCTGTTTTCATCGGCCATATGCTTTTTATTGAGCTTATCATAGTCGGGTCATGGTACCAGCTAAGTGGACTGGGACCACATGTGTGATGTCATCGGCGTATTGTACCTAAAGAATGGCGGCTTATCCCGGCCAATGGGATCCTGGCACGGCATGGCTTACGATGAGTAAAGCTGTTATCTGCTCCTGAGGGAGATTTGTCTGGTGTGGTTCCTCTGCGGCTCCTCTGATGTGGATTTAGCCGATGAGAAGGTCGCTACAGGTTTTTCCGGGTTCTGCACCGCATCCTTGAAAGGCTTTTATTTGGATGCAGGATGTGTCCGTCTCGTTGCCGGGGCTCACGTTTGGGAAACGAGAGATGAAGAGCAGCTTGGTTCCGGCCACTCGGCCCGCATTGATATTCCGCCTGGGTCCGTAGCGCTCCATGGGGGGCCGTCGTCACGCTTCAGGCGGATGGCGAATGCAAATGTTGTTGACATGTTTGCACTGAAGAAATATCTGATCAAATTCTCCACCATTGACCTCATGAGATCTTTAGTGAAGATATCATTTTTTTTTGCTGTGCTAAGCAGCGCCCCTTTGCCTGCGCCCCTTTGCCAGCGCCCCTTTGCCAGCGCCCCATGTGGCTCCTTCATTTCCTCCATTTGCGGCAGGATGGGGAATGTAATGAGATCTCCGAGCAGCTGGGAAGCATCCCAGATTTCAAAGGGGAGCCTTTCCAGCGGCATCAGGAGCCATCATGGCGCACCGTGTGGCCGTTCAGCCTCTTGAAGATTTATGGGTCGGCCCAGGAGAAAGATTTATCTGTCCTGAGTGCATGAAATTGCAATGCTCGGCAGTATCGCGTCCAGGGCCGGCCGGGGTGACTGATTTCGTTGGGGAAGGCAGGAAGTCGCGGCGAGGAACTCGCGTACAAAACGGAGACTCGGACTCCGTTTCAGGTGATGAAGGCTGCTTTCATGGTGGCTTTTTTTTTTTTACGTGGCAGACAAAGTATGGAAATGAGCACAAAAGGCGAACCTTAGGGGAGCGCCAAAGAAAAAGAAGAAGGTACAAATATGTTCCACGGAGGTGAGGAGGGTTCCGACGAGGCCGCTGACATTTCCAACTTGCTGGAAAGCCGCCGCTCATTAGCATGTCATTATTCCCGCTCCCTCGACTCACAGCCCAAGTCACCTGGGCCGGTCCTTCATGCCGCCGCTCCGTCTGCTTGATTGACAAACACTGACAGCGGCCGATGTTGTCAGGCCTTCCCTTTTGGTGGGGCGCTGCTTGGACTCGGAAGGATCAGGTACTCCACTCGGTGACTCGGCGCTAGGAGTGGAGTTACTACTTCATATGCCAGGACGAGTAACGATGTGCCTTCAGGTTCGCCTGCACGATTGGAATGTCTGATAGGAAGCAGATGCATGCTGTCGTTTCCTTGGACGCCATTTTTAGTCCAAATGAGCCTTCTGAAAAAAGCCCCCAAAAGCCCCAGCAAGGCTCCATGAGCTGCATGCTAAGCTAGCTACAGCGACATTATTAGTTATTCACACCCAAGACCTACGTTACTGGCCTAGTGACACCTCGCCACAGGCCAGCCACTATCTACTGGCTGGCTCGCCACGAGCTCCCATGCCTCAGGCCTCCAGCCAAAGGTGATGCTACGTATTAGAGCTGGCGCCCCTTCATGCGTGTGGAAGTGGTTCAAATACGTAAGATAAGCCATTCCAACGAGGAAATACCGAGAAGCCACCAGTTTGGGTGGAGTGGAGACGAGTAACCCCCCCCCCCCCCATCTCCACTCATCAAAGTTTAGGCTTTTCCATGCCATACTTTTTATATTCCGTGTATTAATATTGAATCCCACGTTGGGGAAATGGACTTATGAGGGCCGGGTGTGGAACACAAAGACAAGATAAACGAGGGATGACAGCGCTGTGACATTGAAGTGGCCACATGGGAGTTTTCCAACACAATAAGGAACCCAAACGCACCTCCGAGATGATCAAGTCCTGTTGTCCGATTGATTGACGGGAATATGTTCTGTGATATTGTGAGCGTCACGCCGGCTGATTGATGGCGTTCTTCCGTCCGTGGACGTAAACGTCTGAACGGTCCATCCCAGTCTGAAGTGGGTCTTTTCCGAGCATCAGCTCCAAGACGCTCCCTTCAGGGAGTGCCGGAGCCAAGCCGGACTGGATGTGAGACGGCGTCCAGCTGGCCAGTGAAGCATGAAGGGAGATGATTGCATTTACTGTAAGCTATCACCGCGTGCCAAAGCCAACCGTCTCCAAATGAATCACGAGCCGACTTGTGGTGAATATTAAAATGCAACGTGCGGGTGCGATGCCGACGTGTTCCCTTTCATTCTCCTGTCCTCCACGCGCCTCTCATTCCCTGCTAGACGTGCTACACTTCACACCTCTTGGCGCCTGCGTTCCATTAGCACTCCAGGAAGACACGAGTACGCCCGCACCGGCTTTTGTGGCTTTGCTTTGCATGTGGACCAGCACGTGTCCAATCACCAACATGACCACAAAGATATGCCCTCCTCAAGCCGCACAAAACGTCCAATTCCATTACGCATGATGTCACTGATGGCGTCAGCGTTCAGCTTCACTTCCGAGAAAGGACAACAACAAAAGACAACAATAAGTCAACCAAAGTAGACCAGGAAGGACTAACTAAATAATAATAATAATAATAATAATAATAATAATAATAATAAGTCAACCAAAGTAGACCAGGAAGGACTAACTAAATAATAATAATAATAATAATAATAATAATAATAATAATAATAATAATAATAATAATAATAATAATAATAATTAGTCAACCAAAGTAGACCAGGAAGGACTAACTAAATAATAATAATAATAATAATAATAATAATAATAATAATAATAATAATAATAATAATAATAATAATAATAATAATAATAATAATAATAATAATAATAATAATAATAATAATAATAATTAGTCAACCAAAGTAGAACAGGAAGGACTAACTAAACGAGCTAAAATGCAAAGAGAATAGGTTTGATAAGGAGTCCATTATATTATTATATTATTATATTATTATATTATTATATTATTATATTATTATATTATTATATTATTATATTATTATATTATTATATTATTATATTATTATATTATTATATTATTATATTATTATATTATTATATTATTATATTATTATATTATTATATTATTATATTATTATATTATTATATTATTATATTATTATATTATTATATTATTATATTATTATATATTATTATATTATTATATTATTATATTATTATATTATTATATTATTATATTATTATATTATTATATTATTATATTATATTGCTGTTTGATTATTCTACTGGCTTTACTTTACATTGGCGTGGATAGCTAGCTAGCTAGCTAGCTAGCGTGTCATCTGCCTAGCTTCTGGTCTTGGGACTCCAAATGTGACTTTTTTTAGGACAGTGACATTTTGCTTTAAATCAAACAAGCAATGCTGTTAGTTGGGAGCTTGTTTTTGTTCCCACGGGGATGAGGGGTGGGGGTAAGTCACACTTGATGCACTACCCTGCTGACGGGGGTGCCATACAACTCCATGCTAATACGAGCGTACTGACCAAGCGAGGCTAGTAGCTGCTTAGCCAAAGAAGGTTTGATGGTCGTTAGCATCGTCTGACCTTATCTCCTCCGCCATTGGTCCCCACGGCTGGATGCTCCTTTTATGGTCCTTTCCTTTAAAGGGCGGCGTCCTGAGGAAAGGACCTGCGCCCAAAGCCTCTCTGATCTGTCACCTCACAGACAAACACTTCATAACGAACTTCATAACGAACCCTGAGATCATGCTTAGCTATGATATAATTGATTATTATATATTATATTATATATTGATTATAATATAATCAATAAAAGGCTAAGGGCCTCAAGGTTACGTCAGGCTAACCAGATGTCATGCTCGTCCCTCCTGAAGGTGTACTGACTGTGTGTGTGTGTATATATATATATATATACGTATATATATATAGTATATATATATATATACAGCCTTTGTTAAATCATGGAAGATGACATCCAATCATTTTCTCTGGCCTTGTTGACATTGAAACCCTGCAAAATCACTAAAATCTATAACGAACACCACAAAAATATTAATTTAGACTTTAGTAATGTAACTAAAGTTTTGGAGTACTGGTACTAGAAGCAGTGGTACTAGAACTAGGGTAGGTGATATTCATATATAACCTTATGGATTCTCCCCATGATGAAAATGGCCCAACTGCTATAAATCCCAACGTAAACAAGGCGAGGTGAAGACTGTCATGGCGGATATACAAGATGAATGAAATGCTGTCAGAAGGAACGTCGGTGAGTGGAAGGATTTACTCACAGACCGCTCAGTCGTGGCATCAAACACTGAACCCCCCTGGCAGGGCGGGGTTAGCTGGTGTGGGACTTGGGCTGGAGGAGTATACTTCACCAGGTTGTATTGTACGTGTTTACGTATTTTAGGTGTTTTATTTTCAGGTAAGGGAGGTGTCACACTGTCCCTTGACGACCTGCTGGGTCTGAGTGACAAAATACGAGCAGCACGTTTATTTTGGAAGGAAGCATCTCCTCACCAAGCGTGCTGGAGATGTTTGCTCCATCGCCCATTCAGACGCCAGAAGCCACGACGCTGCAGTCATGATAAAAACGTAGCAGTTGTCATGGAGGGCGAGGACGACCATCTCCCGGTGGTGGAACGACCCCATGAAAGTGGAGATAGTGGAAAGGGCATCCACCCGCCAGTGATGGACGGCGTGCTGGTAAGCTGCAGCCGCTGTAACCTTTTTTATTTGATTCCGTGACTCCCGGCGCTGGGAAAGTGTTTGAACATGACGAGCTGAGGGGATGAGGAGGGATGGGCTTTTAATGAAGAGGACCAGGTTTTAGCTCAGGAAAATGAACACCAGCCGAAAGTGGGAATTACTTCTGTCGCTTTGAAGTTCATTTGAGAAGCTCAATTAAATGGGAAGGTTTTTTTTTTTTTTTTTTTTTTTTACTCTCTGCTCTGCTATGCCAGGATTTCCCTGACCTCTTGTGTAAAGAACCTTGGAACGCCTCGGACCGCCCTGCTTCATCTTTGGCACAGGACGGATAAAAACTAGTCAATAATGTTTTTACTGTGCACGAGAGGTAGCAATTTCACTTGATAGCCGTGGAGCTCCATTACCTTCACAGCAGGGCGTCAGCACGCAAAATCACTTTCTTACTTCCCTGAGATGAACGAGACGTTTTCCCGCTTTCTTTGCATCTTTAGGATATTTTTATTCCTGGTGCTTTCACCATGTTCCCTCCGTCAGCATCCCAACATTGAAGTTGTCTTCCACTCCGTCGAGGAGACGTTCACGTCAAAAGCACAGAAACCCACCCTTGACCTAAAGGCGTCAAGTCATTAGACTTGAAAGTCATAAAACTCCAAACAGGCTGGATGACAAGAGGCTTCACTCGCCACCTGGGCGTGTTGGTTCTATAGCGGAATGAACGCCAACAGAGTGAGTGAGCCCCGCTGTAGTCCTTCACTGTCTTTGTCCCAGTGGGGGTGCTAGTTGCTAGCTTTGGTTCAAGCTGGACTCTTCATGACCAAACAATGACCGGTTGGCGAAGTGGCGCCGTGCATGTCTGGTGTTCACCAACGTACAGATTGCTGCGGTGCGTGCCTCCTTAACGGCTGGAAGGGTAGACGTAGTAACTGTTCAAGGCAAGCACCCCCTAATGATGCAGGCAGCCAAATTCAAATCAATCATGTGGTAATTACGGGGGGGGGGGGGGGTTCCCATTCCCACCCCTTTAATAGCCTGTAAAAGCTGAGGGGATCATAATTCCATCTAGCCATGTTTGTTGTTGTGGTCCTAATGAAAAGTCCCCCCCCCCCCCCCCCCCCAAGCCCATATCCCGAGTGCTGAGAGCCCTTCACCTTCAAGCACCCCCCAGGCTGGAAAACAGCCATCATTGATCATGGCTGCTCCCAGAGAGATAAGATAAAACTCCATAGATTGCTTTGCTCTTTTTCCTTTGACTTTGGGGTTTAATGCCCCCCCCCCGTAATTATCCCGACTTAAATGGAAAGATCGCAGCGTTCCCTTTCTGCAGTCTCATTTAGCGACGCCATCCGCACTTTAGGACTTGGAATGGGCCGTTTAGCGGGAGTGCTAAGTAGCCTGCATGGCTCTTACTGCCCATTAGCACCCATCCGCCATGCACGCCGCTTCCTCGGAATCGGCCATGTGTCCTTCCATGGACGCCACCTTCGGCCCTCGGGGGGCACACTGGGGGCTGCATGCACAACTCCTGCATGGGGGGGGGAGGGTGAATGGTGCGTCCATCTAACGACTAATTCATCGATCCGTGCTGCGTCCCACTCGGCTGTTGGTGACTTTGACACGGTGGAGCGGTGGACTTCTTCAAGCCACTTCAATGTCGATTGCTTTCATTATCGATGATGATGACCGTGTGAACACCTGACACTAAACCACATTCAGTCCACATCTTCAGCAACATGTGACCTTTAAAGGCTGCCATCTTCTACTTTTCATCAACAGCCTCAGTTTCTCTTAGTTTCACTTGATGCTTCTTCTCGTCCAACTCCCATTTCTTCTTTCTGCCTTTTCATTCTCTGCTCAGATGCTCCTTAAGGTCCACCAGTGTAGACCACGTGGACATTCTTTACTTTTTCAAGCGGCTGAAGGTTTTGATCACGAGTGTATTTCATGCTGGAGGTTATTTTGCTGCAGTGTCGATGGTGATGCCACTGGCTTGACAATTCCACTCACAATTCCACTCCCACCCGACAGCAGCCTGCAATTCCAGCAACACCAGGCTGACTGGTTCTTTGTGTGCTCCTGGTCCGCTGTTGCTTTACCCGACCCCCCACCTTCTTTTCTCGTCTGCAAATACGCAAGCATTTACCCAAAGAGAACATGCTAATGCACAAAATATCACCGCCTTCTTTCCAGCATCGGGTAGAAGGATGGAAGACATTCAGGCGGCAGCAAACGCCACCTAGCGAGGCTAACACACGACCTAGCGAGGCTAACACACGACCTAGCAAGGCTAACACACGACCTAGCAAGGCTAACACACGACCTAGCGAGGCTAACACACGACCTAGCAAGGCTAACACACGACCTAGCGAGGCTAACACACGACCTAGCGAGGCTAACACACGATCTAGCGAGGCTAACACACGATCTAGCGAGGCTAACACACGACCTAGCGAGGCTAACACACGACCTAGCAAGGCTAACACACGACCTAGCGAGGCTAACACACGACCTAGCAAGGCTAACACACGACCTAGCGAGGCTTACACACGACCTAGCGAGGCTAACACGCGACCTAGCGAGACTAACACACGACCTAGCGAGGCTAACACATGACCTAGCAAGGCTAACACATGACCTAGCAAGGCTAACACACGATCTAGCGAGGCTAACACACGACCTAGCGAGGCTAACACACGATCTAGCGAGGCTAACACACGACCTAGCGAGGCTAACACATGAGCTAGCGAGGCTAACACACGACCTAGCGAGGCTAACACACGACCTAGTGAGGCTAACACGTACTAGCAAGGCTAACACACGACCTAGCGAGGCTAACACGTACTAGCAAGGCTAACACATGACCTAGCAAGGCTAACACGCATACTAGCAAGGCTAACACGCATACTAGCAAGGCTAACACGCATACTAGCAAGGCTAACACGCATACTAGCAAGGCTAACACGTACTAGCAAGGCTAACACACGACCTAGCAAGGCTGTAAGACACACAGAGGAAGAATGGCATTATTATTATTCGTCATGCATTACATTATAAAAAGCTTTCTGAAGTCATTTTGCCCTCAAATACGCCATTTGAAATATCCGCCTGCTTTGAATGAATGATGGGTAAAAAAGGCGTCCTATAGTTTTTGTACGTTCTGAAAAGTCCCAATGAAAGACGCGTATTAGTGATATTTCAAAGCAGCCCTGAACAAAAAGGCGGCTAATTAAAGGGAGACATTTCAATGAACGGCAGCCTTTTGAAGCGTGATTATGCAGATCTTTCTTAATAGCACGTAGATTAGCTAATATCCTCTCATGGCGAGGCTGAGGGATGTCAGGCAGGTAATTAGGAGGCCGTGCAAAGCTGACGTTCTTTTTTCTTCAACTTCCTTTTCTCTTTACTTTCCAGGAAGTGATGTTTTAGCACGCAGAACGACGGACTTGAATTTTGCTTGTGGAGGGAGGACACGTGCCCCTCCCCCCCTTGATGGATGTAGCACCATAAGCCATAAAGCCACTTTTTAGCAAGCGCACCCCCGCCCCGTGTGATGCGCTCATTGATGCATGAATGGGACCGCTCGCCGTACCTGGCACAGCGAAGGCGGCATCGGGTTTAGCTTCCCTTAATAAACACGGAGCAGCTAATCGTGGAATCTGATAGTCAGACCTCCTTTTCGGCCGCCCCAGTTCCCAGTTGGAGATGCATCACACCCGTCCCAAGGGTTCCCCAAACCGGGTTGGCCGCTGGTCGTCTCCCACCTTAGCATCACTACCGACATGGCCTTATTTTCTAATCAGCAGCTCTGGTGACAACACGGAGAACGGACATAAGAAGATGCTGCTAATTCCATCCAGAGCAGATCTTCTCTTTGCTTCCTGCTCCACTTCCTCACCCCGTGTTTAAATATTTCCACGTCTCTCCTCCGCTGGCTCGCCTCTCCCGTCTCTGGATTCCTTTTGAAGTGCAAAACAATGATGGAGGGCTTCGCTCCCTTCAAGCTGGCAGGGAAAAATCCAGCGCAGTGCAGCACGGCGTGGAGTCTTGGGTCCCGAGGACCACGGCGGGTGTGGGCCGTGGAGTCTTGGGTCCCGAGGACCACGGCGGGTGTGGGCCGTGGAGTCTTGGGTCCCGAGGACCACGGCGGGCGTGGGCCGTGGAGTCTTGGGTCCCGAGGACCACAGCGGACGTGGGCCGTGGTCTCATCAGGACGGCCCGGGGCAACGGAACCGTTATGATGGCTAGACCCCCGACAGCAGAGCATCCTGGAAGGAGGCCCACTGGTTCCCCTCCCGTCTTCCGGCCCCTGTCTTGATTATTCATCATTCTCAGCAGTCAAGCAATAAAGGAAATGCAAAACAATTGAAAATATTGCGAGAGCGTTTCCACAAACACAGAATTCGATGTGAATAGATGCTAATGTGCTCCCCCCATCTGGATCCGCGCTCGGCTTATCATATTCAGGCATGCTAATAGAAACGCTGCATGATGACGAGGTCATGCCGCGTGTGAGAGTACTTCTGCTATCTTTATGTTTTCTACCTTTGCAATAATGAATCTGCAGTCATTTGCTGAAACCTGGAAATCCCCAATAAGGCTGGCAGGGGGGGGGGGGGGGGGGGGGGGGGCACTTAGAACCACCTAATTCTCCACGGGTCTCTGCCACTTCTAACAAGGCTTAATTGCTCGACTCTGACGAGGCTAACGTCCACGCCACTAGATCAGCTCTCAGCAGGTCACGGAGAGAAGCGCTTGATAATTGCAGCCTGGATGCTGCGGAGATAATCTGGAGGTGGGTTGGGATTGTGGTGTCTAATTGTGGGAATGCGTCACGCCGAGGACGGCCAAGGTCATTAGATATTTGTCATCGTCTCACCAGAACGTCAGGAATTATGGTCACCATCCTCCACCTTCCATCCGCTCCTATTTAGCCACCAAGGCCGTGACCAAGCCTGGCGCTGATTCTGGGATTGAGGCCTCGTAAGGTACCGCGAGGTCCTTGGTGGTCTGCCTAATTCATCTCTCCAGTCGGAAAACCTGCTCTCCTGTGGTTCACAAATCTTCACTGAACACTTCATTGACAAAACTTTATTCGTGCTTGTCGGCCGATCAATGGGCGGTGTAAATCGTGCCTCTTGCATGATGACCCGTCGACGTCCGCAATGCCTGCAAATTGCTTCTGTGATTCCGGCCTGTTTGGGAGGAAAAAATAATCTCCCAATTTTTTGTAGGGATTACCGTTCATTGTTGAGTTGCATGCAGCGATTTGCCTTCACCAGCACTTGTGTCGCTCTCGCTCTCACGCACAAACACACCAGCCTGGAGTGGGGAGGGGGGGGGGGGGGGGGGGGGGCACTACTGCTGGGGTGCGTGCAAACCGCCCCCGTGTGCCGCTAAAGGACGCCGCCACAGATGGAATTGGATGCTTTGGTGTATTCGGGGGTAAAAAGGATGTGAGCGTTATGCAGCTAGCTAAATGTCCCAGCTAGCATTCCAGGACATTCCCAGTTTGTTCACTTCATTCATGAACTTCTTTTTAGCTGATCTGCATTGACAGTAAAAAGTGTAAAAATAAGTCAATGATAATTACGATAAAACGATAACGGTTTATAACAATGATAAGGATGTCATTTTGCATGCATCTCATTTTTTTCAAGAAGAAAGAAGTTAAGTCCTCATGGACACAGGAATATTATTATGAATATGAATTATTATGAAAATATGAAATATTTGTTTGACTTTCTTGTCTACGTGTAAACTCAGAATCCTTCTTAGTAGGGGCGTCAATATTGATCATGGATATTGCACCAATGTCAGTATTAGCGACAAGCCGTGGTTAGCCACTACAGGAAGTGAAGTCGGTTTGGAAGGTTTCATTGAGGACCTCCAACCTCACCGCGTTATGCCGTGCCGCCACTTTTAGGGTAAAAGGATACCCCACCTGCCCAAAGAAGCAAATGTCTTTGTCCTTCTCGTACTTGGACTTGCTGAGTTGCTGATCGTTGTTCTATGACTAATATCATTGTTATTATTACTGGAATCGAACAGCGGAGCTCCTAGTCGGACCCGAGCGGAACATCCTGCAGACACGGTGAACGGGACAGGGTGGAACCTGGGAGGGTTGATGTTTTATTCATGTTCCTTAGATGATTCATGCTGACATGTGCTGATGCTCTCAGTCTTCAGCAAATCTCTTGCCATCATAAAGTTGCTTGTCCAGGGTCTGCCTAGTAAATATTTAAGGGGGCACACATCATTCCTGACCGTTCCCTCGATAGTCGGTGACCTGAGACGTTGCTGTCAAGCTACGGTGTAATGTACTTTGTGTAACCATAGCTACACGCACACTACACACTGCCAGGAATACTTACAGAAAATAACCGTATGCCATCCAGACGTTTCATTAACGGCGTATTGGATGGTGTTCTACATGGATTGACTGTCAACATGCCGTCTTCCTCAGAAGTGTCCCCTGGTCATGTGACCTGTGGCCACCGGTCTTTGCCGAACACTAATCCTAATATCCTAAAATTTACGGCACAAAGCCTAACCGCCTAATTAACCCGCACCTCCCAACCCAAACCCCAACCTCCTAATGCGTACCTTCCAACCCTAACCCCCAAACCCAACCTCCTAATGCGTACCTTCCAACCCTAACCTCCAAACCCAACCTCCTAATGCGTACCTTCCAACCCTAACCTCCAAACCCAACCTCCTAATGCGTACCTTCCAACCCTAACCTCCAAACCCAACCTCCTAATGCGTACCTTCCAACCCTAACCTCCAAACCCAACCTCCTAATGCGTACCTCCAACCCTAACCTCCAAACCCAACCTCCTAATGCGTACCTTCCAACCCTAACCTCCAAACCCAACCTCCTAATGCGTACCTTCCAACCCTAACCTCCAAACCCAACCTCCTAATGCGTACCTTCCAACCCTAACCTCCAAACCCAACCTCCTAATGCGTACCTTCCAACCCTAACCTCCAAACCCAACCTCCTAATGCGTACCTTCCAACCCTAACCTCCAAACCCAACCTCCTAATGCGTACCTCCAACCCCCCAACAACAAAAGGAACCCCATAGCAAGTAAAAATCTTTAGTTTCTGCAAACGTGTCCCAATTGTTGGCCACCCTCGCCCCCCCCCCCCCCCCCCCCCGCCCCCCCAACGCCGCTGTGCCGTTTTCAAATAACCAGCATCACGGCAGGCCTTTGAGCGGTGTGCCAGATGGATTAGCAGAGTGCATGGCTCATATCTCCAAAAGCACACGTGTACACCCGGGTCTCGTATTTTAGGGGAGTGACATCCTCAGGCGGCCTCTAAAGTCCGCCAGCGGGCCGCAACACTGACAAGATGGCGGCACTGACACCCACAAGGATGACTCTTCCCTCCACGGTGGGGAACTGGGAGTCCGTCATGGAATCCACTTGGTGCCAAATGCTCGTCAGCGTTGCTGTGCTGGACTTTGGTGGTCCCAAAGAAACCTCAGGAATAGCCTGACTTACTGAATACTATGAAATATGAATATGTATATAAATATAAATACCATACAGGAAGTTATTAATCTGTCCCAAAGAGTCTGCAGGAAAACAAATTGTTCAAAAGGCAAATCAATCCTTCCCATAAATCAACCAATCCACCCCCCCTGAATCCAAAAGAGATTTCCCAGAGAATAGCCCCAGCTGATAATAGCCGGGGGTCCCAAGAGGCCCCGGGAGGCCCCAGGAGGCCCCGGGAGGCCATGCGGCGGCTGCCTGCAGAAGACGTGCTGGCCATTGAAGGGAGGCGTGAAAAGGAGCGCTGAGGTCGACCTGCTGGCGTGTTTCATCATCCTATTGAAATACCCTCTTGTCATTCTAGGGCGTCCATCTTTTCCCTCGGAATCGAACTCGTTTGACTTGCAAAGAAGTTGTGGTGCAGGTCGTCTGCAGGTTTCGTTTTGTCACCAAGCTTCTGCAGATATTCCATAACGTACTTGCATGGACTGGCGTGATAAGAAGGTATTATTGTACACGTTGGTGCAAGTCCAGCTAACAGGCAGCCATAGAGGAGTTAGTATGGAGGAGTTAGTATGGAGGAGCTAGTCAGACGGAGAGCGAACACACACACAGGAAGCGGTCCTGAGGGTCAGGGCTGCATGTCATTGAGGTAAATTGCTGCTCAGGCTGCTCGAGTGCTTTGCTTGCGTTCCTTTTGTTGATTCCTCGTATAGAAGAGTCACCTTTGCCTCCAAGAGAAGCCTGAGGAGCAACAGCGCTAGTTTTACCTCATTCATCTCTTCATTAAGCTGCTCTTATCTTGTCAGGGGATTTCTATCAGAATGGAAGCGCAGAGAAACCCCAACGCTGCTCTTAATAATCCTCTTGTCAGCACTGGAATAAAAGACGCTAATGGGCGGTGAAGGTCGTGCTCTACGAACGCTCTACGAAGAGAACGGCCGGGATGTCGGGCGATTAGGAGCGCCATGTCATGTTGGTGTGCGAGTGATGTGACCAGAGGCGGATTAAAGCATCTGGCAACCTGCCGCGTTCTGCTTTTGTTTGGAAATACGTCTAATCCGTGCTCACACCGGCACGGCACCAACGCTCTGGCCGTCATTTCACCAACGCTGGAGGGAAAACGTTGCACGAAGCCGCTGCCAGCTCACGGTACATGCCAGTCAAAGCCTTTGCTTTTTCTTGGGCTTTTTGTGCCATTTTCCCACAAGAAGCATGTGCAGTGGGACAACTTTTTACGTCTTTTGCACTTTAAGGTGAAAGATTCGCCGTCGGAGGCCAATGCCGCTGGAGACCAATGCTGCTGGAGACCAATGCTGCTGGAGACCAATGCTGCTGGTAGACGCCCATAAAGAACGTCAACATATCGCCTGGTTCACAAGATCTTGTGAGATGAAAATGATTGGTTCAGAAAAAGACTTTCTCTTGGGACTCGGCCTGGGAGGATAATAAATCAATGAACCAATCACACGACA
Organism: Doryrhamphus excisus; assembly: GCF_030265055.1. NCBI lineage: Eukaryota > Metazoa > Chordata > Actinopteri > Syngnathiformes > Syngnathidae > Doryrhamphus > Doryrhamphus excisus. The sequence continues at coordinate 16,812,621 of NC_080485.1, forward strand.
TGAGAATCAAGTGGCTAATCAATATATTTTCGTGGGCATGCCTCCAAACAGGCAGGAAGAGGCTTCACTTTGGGCTTAGCTTTCAGCACCTTTGTCCCACAGATGCATGGTAGAAGGATGCTGCCAGCTAGGAGACGCATGGTAGAAGGATGCTACCAGCTAGGAGACGCATGGTAGAAGGATGCTACCAGCTAGGAGACGCATGGTAGAAGGATGCTGCCAGCTAGGAGACGCATGGTAGAAGGATGCTACCAGCTAGGAGACGCATGGTAGAAGGATGCTACCAGCTAGGAGACGCATGGTAGAAGGATGCTACCAGCTAGGAGACGCATGGTAGAAGGATGCTACCAGCTAGGAGACGCATGGTAGAAGGATGGTGCCAGCTAGGAGACGCATGGTAGAAGGATGCTACCAGCTAGGAGACGCATGGTAGAAGGATGCTACCAGCTAGGAGACGCATGGTAGAAGGATGCTGCCAGCTAGCAGACACATGGTAGAAGGATGCTGCCAGCTAGGAGACGCATGGTAGAAGGATGCTAACAGCTAGGAGACACATGGTAGAAGGATGCTATCAGCTAGGAGACGCATGGTAGAAGGATGCTACCAGCTAGGAGACGTAGAGGACGTCCCATAGGTGAAGTAGTCCGACTCCAAGGTCACGGAAAGGATGAATGGGACACAACTCAAAAGGTTGGAAATGCTTTGTCATGAGTGTTCACCTTTGTAGAGTTCAGTTCCTGTTTGGACATGTGACTTCCTGTGGATGACAAGATGGCAGACAACGGGTATGAATGAGGTGTGAAGTAGTTCCACCCTACTTTTATTACACCCTTATCTCCCTTATGTCCTTTATCCTCTTATCTGTCATGGCCGACACTATGCAACGCTGTCCAAAAGCGATAACAGGAGGGCGGGCGGCGTAGATTTAGGCAGGGGTCGATGGGAGGGAGGCGGGGGGGGGAATAAGGGCTGAGGAAAAATACCGATTTAATAACGTTACATCTGGACATGCATCCCCTTCAGCTTCTCCATGTGTTGGAAAAGTCGTAATCCCGTCCTTTCTTCATCCATCTGATATCACTCATTGATCTTTCAGTCAGGATGAATGCAGATTGGATGATGTAATTCCACAGCCCCCCCCCCCCCCCCACATTACGCCTCCAATTTTCCTCCTTTATGCTATCACTTTTTCCAAGATATATGATGTTGTTTGGTGACCTGTATCGCGTAAAGGTGACTATAGGGTTGTTATATCACGTTTAGAGGGCTCTAATAATGTCAAGAAGTGTATTTAGAAGGTGTTATTCCTAATATTCCTACTTTAGGGAAATGACTTATCACGGCTGAGTCTGGGACCCATTAGCTGTGTCATAGATGAGGGATTGCTGGAGATAAAGCTCCATGTGGTTGGAAAGTCCTACAAGACATCTGGTACTTTCTGAGGAAGATCCTGACTGGGGCACTACTGGTATCAGTCATTCGGGTGGGGGGGGGGGGGGTGATAAAGATGAATCTCCTCCATCTCTACGTCTACTGGTGTTGAAACATCTACTCATCTTGACTAATGTCACAGAAGCTCCTCAGAAGATGACCCAGGATGACATCATGGATGTTTTAGAAAGACCAACCGCTCCTCAAAATGAGTTCCCAAGAATTTCTACTCCAGCCAGTTTCAAATGAAAGACTCCCAGGACTTCCTGGGCCACCTTTGGTCCCAGAAAGAAGATGCTGCGCTCACGACGGCGCCATCCCTCAGGCTGCCTGCGAGCGAGGACCGGAGGAAGCTAAAGGGGGGAAACGGCGGAGGAACATTTTGATTACAGCCATCAGTGAGGGCTCGGATGGCCTCGGGGCTTTCTGAGTGACAACCCCCCCTTCCCCAAATGTGGCCCCTTTTTAGTAAATGTCATTCGCCTGAAGGCGTTCCACCCCAAATGTAGGCTGTCCCGCCACTTGGTCAGCATGATTAGCAAATAGCGCGTAGCCTGGGTACTTGGGTACTCATTTCTACCTTATTTGTTGTTTATGTATGTGCGTGTGTGCAACGGGTCCATGGTCAGGATGAAGAACTAGGAAGGATTTTCAAAGTTCTGATGAAGAGACTTGCATAGCCAATCTGGATATAGCATCAAATATCGAACATCAAGGTCAAGGGTTAGCAGCTTTTAGCGACTTTCTTAGGAACTGCCCATCGACTTAAAAGTCACCAACTGAGTTTTTAATCTGCAGGCCTCTACTTAGGCACATGGCAACAAGATTTGATAAGATGTGTTTGTATAAGTTCATGATGAACATCCAGCAGCAACACAACCTCTTGGCATGACTGTTATTTGCATGAAAACCAAGTCCAGCATCTACTTGGGGAAGCGTTTGTTTACTCAGATTTAGAGTGATGTCACCCTGATGATGTCACTTCTGCAAATGCAAGCTACGCTATATATATATATATATATATATATATATATATATATATATATATATATATATATATATATATATATATATATATATAGCGTAGCTTGCATTTATATTCATTCATTCATGCATTCATATATATATATATATATATATATATATATACATACATATATATATAATAGCTTCTTTTCATCTTACATGTGTGCATATGATGATTTGGATGAATGAACAGTCTGTCTTTCAGTGGTATTTTAGCTAGCCTATCTATGCTACATGGCTAGCTTGGCTGATTTGAGTGATATACTGTCACGATGTGGGCGTCACCCCCTCGTGACAGCTCTCTTAGTTTCCTTCTTTGCCTCTGTTCCAGTTTCCATGCCCTTATTTTGGTAACCACTTCCTGTGTTGTTCTCTTCCGTTTTCCTTACCCCTGCTCTTTTCCCACACCTGCTTCTAATGTCATCATCCCTATTTAGTTCAGGTGCGTGCTCTTTCTGGTGTGGCTTCATTGCCAATTGTCTTTGCTTTGTGTTTTCCTGCTGCTGCCATTTTTGCATGGAACTACCTTTTATTTTGGTCCTGCTCTCTGCATCCTGGGGTCGCAACGCAACACCGCCGAGCGCAATCGTGACATATACTGTTATATTGGGAATTTGGCCAGAAAATATAGATTCTTATACGTATGGAAGTTTGATATAACGTGCATGCTGCCTTGCTTTATTTTTGCAATTGGAGCATATGGGACATGATGACTCCCTGACTTGATGTGGTGTTAAGCTAACGTCATGTAAGCTAATGTGTCATTACTGCCACCTAGTGACCACAATACGACACACCACTCGTATTCCGTATGTTGGGAAGAATAGACCGTAGTCCACCAGCAAACGGCCATCATTCATTCAGTCAGGACTTCCTGGAAAGACCAGAGTTTATTGTGCAACAGCAGATAAGGATATTCTCCTCCATCTGGACGTTCTGCTCCTTCGTTCCGTGTTTTATTTGACCTCTTGTCAGCGTTTAGTCACTGCAGTCCCTCGCCGATGTTGGGTTTTTCTTCATTTCTTCGACCCGCCTCTCTTTCCTCCTTACCGAGTGGCCCTCCACCTCTAATTATCACACAAGCTGTCAGTGCACAAACCCTGAATGTGTCCTGACAGGCACCGACTCCGGAGTCCCTTTGGCATTTCCATTTGCAAGAAGCCAAATCCAATCTTTCTCCCGGCTGGAGTGGGCCTTGAACGCAGCCTGAGGACACCACCATGTTAGCGCCTATTGTGCTAATACTCCGTATCGTTAACGATGTGTCCAGTCCATATCAGAGTCGTCGGAATGAGCCGGACAATGAGGACTTGCAGGGCGGGGGTGTGCGTGGTTCCCACAGCAAAGCTGCTGCTAGCTTCAAATACTTTGAACCTGAGTGGGCAGCAGCTTCCCACTCGCCACAGCCAATCCTGGTTGTCCTGAGCTTCTGAACTCGTGGAAAGGAAAGGAGAGATATAGACCATGTGTCTTTGGAAGCGATGAATGCTGCGGCTGTCTCCAGAGCTAACCCTAACCCCAAAACAACAAGCTCGTGTTCTTGCAGCGTTTCCTCAACATGGCTCATCGGCTGCTGGCGTCCTGCAGGTTTGAGCACCATTTGCCGCATGGAGCGGTACCTTGTCTTGTGTACCTTGACAGTCTTAGTAGTAATAAGTCATGAATAACTCATACACTCTAACATGCAGACTGTATGATAACTAATGATAGATAATAAGTTCAGACGACTTAATCAGAGTGACTAGACTTAGCATTAGCTTAGCATACTGTGATCTTCCGCTACCTTTGAAACATCCGCTGCTTGTCCTGTTTCTTTTTGTTCATTGTTTGAGTTCCTTGCTCAATCCGTTCCATAATTGGATTGGAGAAGCTGAAAGTTCTTGACCTTGTCCGGACAAATAAGTCTTAAGTTACATTTTTCCCCGAAGTTGAGAAGAACTGTTTTCCTTTTTCGGGTAGCAGGTTATTTTTTACCTGATGAGGACTTGAGCTATTTAGCAAGCAGGCATGGAGTAAAAAGGTGCCTATCTGGCACATATTCAAGAGGGAGGGACTGGAGCGCCTTAGCCCGGCTCACCTTTACTGAAGGAGCTAATAGGATTACCTGCTTTGCACGCCATAACCACAGAGAGCTAGCGAGCTAGCGAGGCGTTTGCCTGGGTCGCCGCACTTCTGGGATCGTGGGGAAGGCTAAAGACGGCGTGCTACCTGGGAGCGGATGTGCCTTTCTAAAGGGACTGGACCCCCCCTGATTGGCTCCAGGATTCCGGTCTCTTCCAAGCCCCAGCATGGTAAGACCCGCCGCTCGGGCTCGTCTCTGATGTGCTGTGTAAGGAATCGGTTGTGGAATATGAGCCGCGTTGACCGTTTATCCCTTCAACCGTGGCCTCACCTTTGCCCCCCATCTCGAACACGACGGGGGGGCATCGGTGTTGACACCAGATTATCAGGGATTATATGCCATTGACTGCAGCCCGCTAGGCAGCATGCGCCTCTTAATCTGCATGTGTGCCCCCATCCGGGCCCCCCCAGGGCTTGGCCTCCCGGGCGAGCAGCTGCGCCTCCTTATAGTTTACTCCTACGTGCCTCCTTTGCACGCCAATAAAAAGCGACTTCTGCTTTGACGAGTGCGAGCCTCCTCCAACGTAATTACCTCGCTTGCAGTCACGGCCTGACATGCTGCATTACAAGCCACATAACGAGCCCCCCCCCCCATCCCCAACCCCCCTCTTTTTAAGGAAACGGCCACATGGGGGAAGAGGTAATATTCCATAACATGAACAGATGCCACTAAACAGGAAGTGCAGGTTCACAGCTGCCAGTTGAATGGGGTGGGGGGGGGGGGGGGGGGGGGGCATGTACACTTGTGGCTTTCAACCCTGTCTTTACTCTCATAGATATAATACTTAGTATTCCACTTCCTAAATACCAGGAATAGCGGTACCTGGAAAAGTGGAAACCACTTCATCCTTGACTGGGGTCATCGTTACATCACATTGGACTTTACACGGAAAACTGGTCTTGTGACTGTACCCAGTTAAGCTAGCTAGCATATACATGGGAAGATCCCACAAAGGGATGCCCAAAGAGCGGACTCTTGTGGTGCAGAGAGCTGAGCTGGAAACGCCCCCCCCCCCCCCATCTGTGTTCCCGCCTGGAAGAATGAGATGGTAGATAGGAGTTGAAATGACCTTCCTCTGTAGGGTGGCTGGACTCCCCAGGAGGCAGGGTGAGGAGCTCGGTCATCCGGGGGGGCTGAGAGTAGAGATGCCGGACGCCTCCTTATCGGGGAGGTGCCAAGGACGATGGCGGCCAACTTCCTTTACACTTTGCTTGTCAAAGGAAGCCAAGGGTTACATGGAATGGCGTTCCCGTGGTGTCGGCTGAGGTTGGGATTCCCGCGGTCCAACACGTGTTAGTGCAGGTCCATCCATGGAGTCTCCCAGTTAGAGGAGGAAGCCGTGGTTCTTCCGTGCTTGGTGACGTTCCCATGTTGGAAAACAAATGTGCTTTGTCGTGTCTTTGATCATCCCAAAGCCCCCACCAAGGGGGGGCGAAGGCGGCGCCACAGCAGGAGAGGACGCCTCTTCGCCCTTCTGGGTTGCATTTCCAAGTCGAGGAGCATCCCTGAACTCCCAAACACAACACCAATCTCTGTCGTTGGGGTCTGAGCCTGAAACGCCACGGCTTCAGATCAGACCGTGTCAGCCTCGGGCGTGCAGACGTCTTTCATGTCCTAACCTTCTTATTCATTTTGGCTCCAATTCAGACCTAGCTTGCTACTTTGCTGTGAGGTTGTCCCCCCCGCTTGACATTAACGTCGGGGAATCACTCCCAAGTCGGGAAACAGGACGTTGGAGACCTTTGGCGAGTGCGTGCTGATGTTTTTTTCATGATCACATCTCTTGTCTGCTCACTTGAAAAAAAACACCAACTTCTCTCAATTGTTGCTCGTGGATGCAAGCAGCTTGGTCACCCACACTTCATCCATGTCTGGGTTCCCTCATGGTGGTCTGGTCATCACGGTGCACCCACTTCATATTGGACGGTGCACCCACTTCATATTGGACAGGTATACAATAGAATAGAATATGGAATATTGGAAGCCTAAAGCAGCTTTACTGGCTCTGCATGCACTGTAAAATGTTGCTAAAGTCCGGTTTGTTACGCTAGCTGTACTTGACAATCCACCACTAAAGCTGGCTGAGCTTCTTGCCATGATTACAACATTGGTTGTGTTGCTTTTGAAGGAAATGATCTTCTTTTAATACGTTTCCTGTCTGTAACCGTGGTTTCCTGCGCTTGCTAGTTAGCATGTTTCTCCAAGTCACATCTGCCAATCAACGTGAATTGGCCTTGCTAGCATGCTAGCATACGTTCATGTGTTCACGTTCACGTTCACGTTCACACACTTCCCACGCATGCCTTGCTTTGCCCACAGTTTGTTGTGGCTTGGATCAGGAGCACCAGCTTGGAAACAGATGCTACCGTTTGCTAATTAGCATGCGTCGTATCCCAAAGAAAGGCTTTGTGTAACACGCCGTATGTTTTCATAAAACGAAAGCCTTTTCAATTGATGATTTACCAACCAATTATTCTAGTTTTGGGATCAAACCGAGTCTCTGCGCATCCCTCCGGCCGTCGGAGCTTCTTATGACACCAACATCCAGGATATTTCACGTCTAAAAGTGTCAGCTGCGGCTTTTAATACCAGTTTTCCCTTCACAGTCTTAATTAAATGTCATATTAATTTCCCTCGTTTAGGGTAGTTTTCAGATCATGTTTATAAACCCAGCTGGGGAATCAAACGTGTTTGTAGTGCATGATGGTGGCTAGCGTTCAAGGTACTACCTGTCCTAAGTCAACCAGAGGGGGTGCTTTATTATGTCCTGGCTAACTCTGATTAACTCATCAACCAGAGGGGGTGCTTTAATATGTCCTGGCTAACTCTGATTAACTCATCAACCAGAGGGGGTGCTTTATTATATCCTGGCTAACTCTGATTAACTCATCAACCAGAGGGAGTGCTTTATTATATCCTGGCTAACTCTGATTAACTCATCAACCAGAGGGGTGCTTTATTATATCCTGGCTAACTCTGATTAACTCAGCAACCACAGGGGGTGCTTTATTATATCCTGGCTAACTCTGATTAACTCATCAACCAGAGGGGGTGCTCTATTATATCCTGACTAACTCTGATTAACTCATCAACCAAAGGGGTGCTTTATTATATCCTGACTAACTCTGATTAACTCATCAACCAGAGGGGGTGCTTTATTATATCCTGGCTAACTCTGATTAACTCATCAACCAGAGGGGTGCTTTATTATATCCTGGCTAACTCTGATTAACTCAGCAACCACAGGGGGTGCTTTATTATATCCTGGCTAACTCTGATTAACTCATCAACCAGAGGGGGTGCTTTATTATATCCTGACTAACTCTGATTAACTCATCAACCAGAGGGAGTGCTTTATTATATCCTGGCTAACTCTGATTAACTCATCAACCAGAGGGGGTGCTTTATTATATCCTGGCTAACTCTGATTAACTCATCAACCAGAGGGGGTTGATGAGTTAATCATTGTTAATCAGGAGCCTGTGTGTAAATAAATGTTGTACATTAAATACAATGGAACCTTGGTTAGCGGACGCCCCGGTTAGCAAATGTATGCTCATATTTTGTTAGCATGCAAATGGGCCGTTATTGATACGCTGTGTGAGTCCAAGTGTCTCCTTAATGTCTTTTCATCACAAAAAGTCCTCGTTAGCGTCCCATTAACTTGCCAGTCCACAGGAACAGGAAGCGGAAGTCCTGTGATGTTGTCAGCGGTTAGCTAACTAGCTAACTAACACAGTTTGACAATGATAGTGTGACATAAAACAATGACATAAAACATGACATATGTCATAAAACAATGACGTGATGAAGGAGGGATTCATGATGCTAACCAACGTTCCACCATGGACCTCCAACCTCAAACAGAAGATGCGTCGTCATGAACGGTCGCAGGGTTTAAGGCTGCGATACACTTGGCGATCCCAAAGGATACGGTGACATTCCCCGGAGTGCTCGCCATTCAGTCCGTCCTTATCATGCAAGTATGACCTCGTTGCTGCGTTCAATGGGCGGCTCAGGCCAGGAATTCCGTGCTCTTTTCAAAGCGTGGGGAGGGTAGTGATGCTTGAAATGATTCGGGCGGCGGCGGATAATGAGAGCAGGAGGAAGAAGAGGAGCAATTGAAATAGTTCTTTATTACTCGTCTCCTTCTTCCTCATGCTGGAATGAAACTGCCGGAGTGGTGTTAAGATGTAGCACTTAGCGGATCTCCAAGTGGAGACGGGCAGGAACGTCGGAGCAGCAGCTCCGTGTCAGATATCAGACACTGGAAGTCTCTGCCGCCTAATGGAATTAAATGTGCAAATAGGATCCATTAGCAACGAGGGGGGGGGCAGCTGCAAGCGGGCATGGGAACCAGTCAAAGCGGGTGCCACGTGCCCTGCGGGGGGGGGTTGGAGGTTGGGCTTGTGCCATGGGGAATGCTCTGTGTTGCGTTCAATGACTCCTTTCTTAAACACACTCATTCTTTTCTTTGCCACTGCTCTTTTCACAGGCACTCAATAAATGGGAGAAAGGGAGGCTTCTCTTCAGCATAACGTGTCTGGGGGGGGCGGGGGGCGGGGGGGGGGCAGGATTAATGAGCTTTGAGGAGATGCTGTGGAGGTATTAGCTCAGTGGGAAACGTAACCGAGCATTCCGTGGTCGGAGGTCGCCCATCAACATGGGAAGATCGTAAAGGTCTTATTGCGACACACATGACCTGCATGCTGATGTTTGTCTTTAAAGCAGAAACATGGCCGCCCTCATCGCCCTCCGGTTTACGCTCGTACACGTCATCCCTGGCTGCAGACCAGTTGTCGCTATATCGCCATTTGGTGCTTTTTCAGAAATGACTGAATGGATTAACGATGGCCGCTTGCGGGTAGACTAGTATCTAGTAGACTGTAGTCCCGTATCATCCCAACTTGTATCAATACCAGCGATATCTCGTATTGTGGCCACTAGGTGGCAGTAATGACCCCAAACATCAGACATTAGCTTCCATGACGGGTTCGACTAGGTAGAACTAAACAGGTTTTCCAGCTCTACCTATGGAAATATTCCCTTCATATAAAAGAATCCTAATGAGGGTGGGGTGGGCAGCTAACTGGAAGCAGCTAACGAGGGTGGGGTGGGGTCTGGAAGCAGCTAACGAGGGTGGGGTGGGGTCTGGAAACAGCTAACGAGGGTGGGGTGGGGTCTGGAAACAGCTAACGAGGGTGGGGTGGGATCTGGAAGCAGCTAACGAGGGTGGGGTCTGGAAGCAGCTAACGAGGGTGGGGTGGGCAGCTAACTGGAAGTAGCTAACGAGGGTGAGGTGGGGTCTGGAAGCAGCTAACGAGGGTGGGGTGGGCAGCTAACTGGAAGTAGCTAACGAGGGTGAGGTGGGGTCTGGAAGCAGCTAACGAGGGTGGGGTCTGGAAGCAGCTAACAAGGGTGGGGTGGGGTCTGGAAGCAGCTAACGAGGGTGGGGTCTGGAAGCAGCTAACGAGGGTGGGGTCTGGAAGCAGCTAACGAGGGTGGGGTGGGGTCTGGAAGCAGCTAACAAGGGTGGGGTGGGGTCTGGAAGCAGCTAACGAGGGTGGGATCTGGAAGCAGCTAACGAGGGTGGGGTGGGGTCTGGAAGCAGCTAACGAGGGTGGGATCTGGAAGCAGCTAACGCCATAAACGAGGGTTGATGGCATAAAACATTTGACTGCAATTCCAAAGTTTTGCAATAAAAAGGTCAAGTGGAAGTATCTTGGAATTTTTTTCCCATGTTTTGCACTTCCTGTTTGTCGTAGTGTTGCCAGGAAGTCCCGCTGGCCACCAGAGATATCTACGCTGGTTCTATGCGGTGATGTTTGAGATGACATTTAGAGGCAAAGCAAACATTTGATGGACTGAAAGCAAATAAGATGGCGGAGCGTCTCCCTTCAGGAACCCGTGGAGGCGGTGGCGTCCAAACGATGTACTCGTACACGTCTGCTATCTCATTGCATTCAGCGTGGAAACACAGTAAAACGTGTACTGTACTATCCTGAGCGTGTACTACTGCATCCTGCTTCCTGCCAGAGCGTTCATGGAAGCACCAACCATTTTGCAACGGGATCTAAGCATCCTGACATCGGTGACACGGGTGGGATGGAACGCCGTGAAAGGACACGGGCTGAATGACCACGGACGGCCTCCTCCCGAGTGGAGAGCACGTTGGAGATGGATCCTTTTCTCTCTCCCTCCGCACACGAGCGCTCGCTTGCAATGACATCATCCGCATGCTGGCGGGAAAACATCACACGCTAGCATGGTTTCACTTTCCTGAAGATAAAACACGTCAGGTGGTAGAGGAGTACACGGGGCTGCAGAAACAAAGTACTTGTACTGCTCAGATAGTCGGAACTGGACGTGTGGTGGAGATGCAGGATCTCCTGATGGACATGGAGCCTTGTTAGAGACGGAATTCTTAGCTGCCTCTTTTTATCTCTTTGTGTATCTTTAGGATGCGGCGCCCAGAGGAAGTAGGGTGGCCGCCCGGCTGGTTGACAGCGTGAACGCGCTTTCAGGAGTTCATCTGCTAATGAGGAGCTTCCAGGTTCTGACTTTGACCTCCTGACATTTGCCGCCAGCGTATGAATGCTTTACAGTCTCTTCCGACACGCCGACACGCTATGAAGTCTGCTGGTGGTGTGGATGCGTGTGCGGGGGTGCGTGTGCGGGGGTGTGAATTGCTGCTTTCAGCGTTGTACGTGATGAGCCTGTTGTTCCATCAGACCACATGAGAAGGTTCTCTTTCCACGCCACCAATGGCGTCACCTCCATCGTCACGCCGCTCGTGGTCCTGCTGGTCCCGTGTCAGCCAAGGTGGTGTGTCATGTTGCTCCACCGGATCCGCCGCAGGTGGATTGCAGACGCGTGTGTAGCAGCTGTTGTGTGTGGTGTTTGGGGGGGGGGGCTGAAGCCCTCAAGCCCAGATCAGCTTTCATGACTGACGTGTGATGTCACATCGTGACTTTGAACGCCCCGCGCTGCATTATTCACGTTGAAGCACAGTCAGGATGTTTGTCGTGTGAGCTGCCGGGCAGGTAGATGTACAACATATGGATCTTCTCATCATCATCATCATCATCACTTCCAGCCCCCCATGGCTGCCCGGCACCTCCATGGAACCTGCACCCTGCTTGGGAGGCCAGTCTCTTCACGTTAGCACTCCTCAATCCATCCATGTTCTTCTCCTCTCGCTCTTACACTCGCCTCCTAGCACACCTAGCAACACGACTACTACTGCTGCTACTGCTACTACTGCTGCTACTGCTACAGCAAATACTACCATATCTAATGTAGTACAGATGCTCACGGATGACAGGTTTTGGTTAGGGTTTTGGTTAGAGTACTATGTTTTGTGTTTGTTTTTGCTTACCCGGGGGGGGTTGGTTGGCCAAAGTTGCTTACCCAATGGGGGTTGGTTGTCCAAAGTTGCTTACCCAGGGGGGGTTGGTTGGCCAACGTTGCTTACCCAAGGGGGGGGGGGGGGGGGTTGGCCAAAGTTGCTGACCCAGGGGGGGTTGGTTGTCCAAAGTTGCTTACCCAGGGGGGGTTGGTTGTCCAAAGTTGCTTACCCAATGGGGGGTTGGTTGGCCAAAGTTGCTGACCCAGGGGGGGTTGGTTGTCCAAAGTTGCTTACCCAGGGGGGGGTTGGTTGTCCAAAGTTGCTTACCCAGGGGGGGTTGGTTGGCCAAAGTTGCTTACCCAGGGGGGGTTTGTTGTCCAAAGTTGCTTACCCAGGGGGGGTTGGTTGGCCAACGTTGCTTACCCAGGGGGGGTTGGTTGGCCAAAGTTGCTTACCCAGGGGGGGTTGGTTGTCCAAAGTTGCTTACCCTGGGGGGGTTGGTTGGCCAAAGTTGCTTACCCAGGGGGGGTTGGTTGGCCAAAGAGGCTCGGACACTCGGACTTTAATTGCAGTGCAGCAAAGCTTCCACGAGCATTCGCGTCTGCCGAGCGTTATTCCGTGTCTACGTTGGTCAGCCTTTGGCGTGACATGATCACGTGATATGAGAGCCCATCTTTTGTGACATATGGTGTCAAATGAGCGCCGCGCTCTCCCGGAGCGTCGCCTAAATGATTGATGTGGTTCTCCTGTAGAAGGTCTCATCCATCATTTCAGGCCGACTCCTTTATGGGTTGGGAATGAGGACCTTTAGCTTTGGCTGGAAGTTGGCCACATTCACCTTTTATGGGATGGTTCCTCGCTTCCGTCATTCATCCTGATAAATCCCAGTAGACCCCTCCAGCCCCTCCAGCCGAGAGACTTTGCCATTTGGGACCCACGTGTTCAAATCAACCATTGGAGGAAAGTGGGCGTTCTGCTGATGGACTTGACAAGCAGGGCTTGAAGTAGCATCTAACATGCTAAAGCAGCGCTATGTTGCTATAAAATACACAAATCCCAATAAAGCGCCGATCCTTGTGGAACTCCGCAGGTGACGTTATCAGAAACGACACGATGTATCCGATCCAGGAGATGAGATCTGAACCAAGAGAGTACCAGACCAGTAACACAAATATTTGTTTTACTGAGATCTACTACCGCTAATAATAATAATAATACTGAGGAGGTGTCACCAATCCGTGGATATTTTAGCAGTTTTTCCCTGTTGGTCCCAGGTTGTCAGAGCTAAGCTACGTCGCTGATTCAAGCATGACAAACCTTACAATGTTCCGGAAAATAATGATTCTTTTTCCTTTTCGTTGTGACTCGTCACCGATGTGGAAGACCAATTAGCTCAGTCAGAAAATCTCCTTCCTGTTGAATTTTCATGACGTTTGACGGAACAGTCGTCGTTGGCCGGTATGCTAACGCCACACAGCGTGGCGTGGACGTGAGCGTGGGAGGAGATACGCCAGAAGCTGGGAAAGGAATGACTTCTCACTGCGGGGTTGCCTCTGGTGCAGGACTGCAGTTTGACGTGAAATGGAAAGAAAGCCAAATGAGAGAAAGCGTCGACTTGCTGCTGCTTCTGAAGGATTCCGAGCAGAGGCCAAATCTTTCCCAGAAAATACTCAAATTTCCGTGGCGTCATTGGCTTTGCACCGTCGACCACGCTGAACATGAACTCTACCACTCGGACGCTCCCATCAGGGTCGGTTTGGAGTGGCCAATGAAGCGAACCGATCTCCTGACTGTGTGGCCACCATGCTAACCACTTGTCCACCGTGCGGCTGAGAATAAAATCATATAAATAAACATCTACATAAACATCTAATAAACATCTACATTGAAAAAGTTCCACCCTACCCCATCAGTGTCATACCCGATTCCCTGTGGGACAAAAAGGAGCTCCCAACTAACGGCATTATTTAAAAAACAAAATGTCCCTGTATAGAGACTAGTGTCGCTTCTGGGGGCAACACAGGGCCGAGTGTGTCCCTTGTGGGGTCAACACCGGAGTTGGCCCCCCCACGTCACACATGCAGGCTTTGCCGCCGCCGCCGCCGCTGGTGGTGGTTGGTGGGACCGTTCCGACTCCACAACCAAGATTTTAGGTTGACTGTCCGACCTCGCAAAGGAAGCCGCTAGCAGGGAATTTTTGGTTCAAGCACATCAGACAAAGCTGGGAATGTGGAGCATCCACTGTGCCTCCGTCCGGGCGGACTTGGAGTGCAGCTGGACGTCATCTTTTTGTTGGTTGACAGGAAGTTGTCACGTTGTGCATCAAATGCATGGGGGGGGGGCATGTGATACGTTATTAAGAAGTGGTCTACCAGCCCCTGCGAGACCAGCCCCCACTAGACCAGCCCCCACTAGACCAGCCCCCACTAGACCAGCCCCCACTAGATGCCCCTTCCTGTATAATAATGCATGGATCACATCATCCAGACTTCTTTTGTCTTTTTCTCCGTTACATCCCGTAGTGTGTGTGTGTGTGTGTGTGTGTGTACGTGTGTGTGTACGTGTGTGCGTGTACGTGTGTGTGTACGTGTGTGTGCATGTGCATGTGCGTGTGTGTGTTTTGCCAGCCCTTGTGATGAGAACTGAAATGATGTTTTTGTGTGCAGGTTGGCGGGCGATAAGGCCGGACAGAAGATGGGACGGGGCCGATGTTTTATCAGATGGCTGGGAACGGGAATGGCCGTGGTGTCTTTGCTGAACGTGGTCTGGGGCCAGCACGCAGACGGTAAGGCAAGACTGTCCATACAGGAAGAGATGATTGGATATGAGCGAGGGCGTCTTTTGTACGAAGGGACGGCCGACACGCAGATGATGTCGAGTCCTCGTCCTATCAGACTTGCACCTTCATATTCCCATGCTCCATTTTCCATTCCATCCGGTCTTATCTTCCGATTATGACCGTATTGTATTTCCTGACTGGAATTCCAAAGTTCCAGCCTTTTTCCATGCGAGCTTTTGTAGCGTGGAATCCTTCTTGGTTGGTATTCCAGGACTTTCTGATTGAATTATTCTACAACTCAAATGTTTGGTCCAGCTTGTATTTTATTCCCGGTAGTTTTATCTTTGTCCCACTTGGAAACTCACATCCTTCTTTCACGGCACTTTTGGCCTGATTGCAGCTTTAATCTTATTTTCTTCTGCTAAAATATTGTTTTTCTCCTCTTATGATCAAGGATGAACGTTTATGATATTATGTCTCTACGCTACTCTTTCATAACTTGGCTCTTGTAATATTACTACTTTCTGCACTCTTGCATTCATAACACGAGGAGGTTTGTAAAGTAGGACTGCGTACTATGACTGTGTACTATGTACTATGACTATGTACTATGCCATTTTACATGGATCATATTTATTTTTAGTCTTAGTCTTCTGGATAAAAATGCTTCCTGTTGGAGACACGTTTGAGTTTTTTCTGGATGTGATTAGTCGTGATTATTAGTTTAGTTCAGGGGTGGGCAAACTACGGCCCGGGGGCCACATGCGGCCCACTAAGCGTTTGAATCCGGCCCGCGAGTTGCTTTCTAACTTTTAACATACATGCTGGCAACATGACTTGCAAGTCGGATATCTTATTCAGTAAAAAAAAACAATAAAAATAATTAAAAAAAAAATAAAAATGTAAAATTAAAGTTTGTAGTTTGATGTGGTTTGATGTTTAAAGTGCTCTGGAAAAAGGGGATATATGAAACATATTTAAAACATATAGCTAATAATCTGACACGTTTACAGATAAAATTATACAAATAAGTAAATAAATAAAATAAATAATGAATATATAAAAATATAATATAATGATATATCATGTAATTAATAATATAATTATAATATACATAATGAATTATATATATAATATGTAGATTAAATATAATATAATAAATAAAATTAGACAAATAATTCAAGGTGGACTGTTAGAATTATAAGCAAATACAAATATATATATACAAATAAATAAATAAAATAAATATATTATAATAAAATTAATATATATAATATAATTAATCATTATAATATATAATAAATAAATAAAATTAGACAAATAATTCAAGGTGGACTGTTATAATTATAAGCGTAAAATAGTGTGTGTTATAAAAATATATATTCTGGCCCCCCGGACAGTTTTGTTAACTCAGTGCGGCCCACGAGTCCAAAAGTTTGCCCACCCCTGGTTTAGTTGATGGAAATAAAGCCAGTGATGATTTGGTGGGTCAGTAATCTCCCCCCAAATCAAGTGGCACGGTGACATGATGGCGGGTGTCAACTAAGCACGTGCAGTGGCGGCGGTGGCGGCGGCGTTGCTGGGTGTCAGATTGTTTCAGCAGGACTTCATGCTTTTCGTGTCGCCTGACAGAAACCTGAGCGCTTATCCAAAAGAGTACATCTTCCTGCTAAATTGGCGGCCCCGGGGGCCAACCAATGAAGCGTGCCGTGGCGTTACCAGATGCGACGACGACGTAACGGCGCGTGTTGCGTCACGTCAGCCGCTGACATTTGGCCATCCCTTCCTCATCCTGCGCTTATTAGGGCGGAGCAAATGATGGCGTTACGGTCCGTGTGAGCTCTTTACTTCCACCCGGGGATGATCTCGGATATTTAACCTCAACCCCCCCCCCCCCCCCGCCCCCGTCCCCTCATCTCCTCGCTCATAACTCTCCTTCCTTCGTGACCCGTCTCAAGCAGCTCCGTCTAATTGGAGATGTGACGTGAATAAAGGACACGCAGCAGCCATCTTCTTTTATTCCAGGCAAATTCTTTTTAATCTCCTTCCCGCTCCTTGGAGTGGGGGTATTCCCGCATTGCACATTCCCGCATTGCACAGCCCCGCCGTGCGCGCCTTGCGTGCCGCCCATCTTCCTTACACGGGCGGGACACTCTAAAGTTCACCCGACGGTCACAAAAGGTCAAACCTCAATCCATAGCGCCGTGTCCAGATGCACGGCCTATATGCTCGTAAATCCCCCCCCCCCCCCCCCCCCATGAAGCACGGCGTGTGGATTAGTTGCTCCGCCTATGGACACGCCCCCACCTTCCTTCCCATCTGCACATCCGTTCTGACCCACAAGAGTCTATTTGGGGGATTTTGCGATTAGGGGCCAGATGTGCCGACTGCGTCTGGCTGTTCCAGCCTTTGGAAAGACTGGATTGACAGGATGGGGTCTTAATCCCCCCCCACCCCACCCCTCCCCTCCCCCGGTGGCCTTTGTAATCAGGCTGGACAGCACGGGAACGACTCTATGGGATGGGGGGGTCCTCATCGTTAGAGATGCACACCTTCTGTTTGCAGCCGATCCATACGATAAACGTTTTCATTCCTTGGAGCTAAACGTAATCACACATTTAATCTGGAATAATGATAATAGGGAATAAGTAGGAGGGTAAATCTCCTTGTGGTAAACGATTGAATGGGTGTGGACCTTCGTGGGTCGGGGGGGGGGGCATGTTTGAAATCTGTAGACCTAGTCCTCCCATACGGTGGACATGCGGTACGGCGGGGGGCCCCGATTGGTGGGCGTGGAAATGTTCAGGCGCAATGATAAAAAAGAGGAATAAAAATACAATAACAGCAGATAAAAGATCTTTTATTCTAAATGATACACGCTGTTTGCGATGGGAATGCTAATGGTAGCTTGTCCCTCTTTGTCGGTTGGTCCTTGAATGCACCATGGAATGATTGCTTATACTTAATGATATCGCTATGGCGCCATAATTCCCTGATTATCGGTTCACTAATTATCAATCAGGCCTCGTTGGCAGCAATTGACCAATCCCGGAGCTCCCAGCATGTGATTGTCGGGTGAGGGGGGGGCTGTGATTGCAACCTTTGACCTCCCCCGTGTGCGGTTAATCTCCAAGAAAGATGAAGACAGACTGCAAGCTGCGGGGGCGGGGGAAGGGGGGGGGGGGCGTCCGAAGTAGAAGGAAGACAAATCCCTTCTCCTCCATCAAGTGTTGATCACGTGACACGCTCCAATGTTCCAATCAATATTAGCCAACCCCCCCCCCCCCCCCCCCCCCCCCCCAACATGTCCTCCTCTTTTCACCCTGCAGCATGAACACCTACAGACAATTAGAGCCAGGAGCCCCCCCACAGAGGGGAGTTGCGTAATGACCTGCGAGAGAGAGACAGAAAGCCTATTTCGTCAATACGTCCAATTCCAATCCGGATGGATGGATGGATGGATGGATGGATGGATGGATGGATGATGGATGGATGGATGGATGGATGGATGGATGGATGATGGATGGATGGATGGATGGATGGATGATGGATGGATGGATGGATGGATGGACGGATGGATGGATGGATGGATGATGGATGATGGATGGATGATGGATGGATGGATGGATGGATGGATGATGGATGGATGGATGGATGATGGATGGATGGATGGATGGATGATGGATGGATGGATGGATGGATGATGGATGGATGGATGGATGGATGATGGATGGACGGATGGATGGATGGATGGATGGACGGACGGATGGATGGACGGATGGATGGATGATGGATGGATGGATGGATGGATGGATGGATGGACGGATGGATGGATGGACGGATGGACGGATGGATGGCTGGATGGACGGACGGACGGACGGACGGACGGACGGGTGGGTGGGTGGGTGGATGGATGGACGGACGGGTGGGTGGGTGGACGGATGGATGGCTGGGTGGGTGGATGAGTGGGTGGACGGATGGATGGTTCATAGTCCATCTTCAACCATCAGTGTCAGAATGAGGAAGCGATACTGTGGAAGTGGTTTTCTATGCTTCCTTTTGTTCTTGTCCGGTTTATGCAGGAGTACCTGAGATTAGTCTCAGTCCTAAGATGGGTCTTGAGGCTATTGGCTCCAGTTCTTGGTCTGGTGTCAAACGTCGGGTGAGCAGGATTTATCCTCAAGTTTTGCAGTACTTGGGTTGAAGTCATCACGTACATCACGTGGTCGTGTTTTGGAACGCGCGTATTAAAAGCGACTAAGCTGATTTTCAACCTTTGACAAACGTCAAAAGACTTAGACCAGTCTTGGTCTTGACGGGCCTTGATCTTTTTCTTCTATGGTGAACTCCTGACAGTCCTGGTCTAGCCTTCAGCCTGATTTATGTGGTCTTGATGACAAGCCTGGAATGGAAGGACGTGTTTGGGCGAAGCTGACGAGGTTATCAAAGCTTGGTCCTGATGTCTGGCGTGAGAAAATCTGCATAATTGAGTAGATGATTCCAGACCAGGCGTGAAGCCAAGTGCTGACTAAGTAAATGTGATGACTCCAGTCTTGTCTTGATCTCTTGTGCCCTCAAGTGGAAGTGTGTGTTTGGAGGACAATTATGGCGGCCGATGCAGATACGTGTCAAGATGGCGGCGTGTGTATCGGTACTGTAGAGACGGGATTTCAAGAAGGTTTTCATCAGACAGAAGGATTGGGGCTCTACTGTTCTGGTCTCTTCCCCCTGATTGGATGGGATGTATATTGTTCCATGTGAGCTACTGTAGTTACATAACAACACGACAAGCCTCCAAAGGTTGAATCCAGACCACTGGTCTCTTCTCCAGCTTTTTGTGGAAAAGGCTTTTCAGATGTAAACCTCGGACTTGGGTGTGTTCCCTGGTTTGGACCCGGCATGGCTGGTAAACGACCGTCGTTGTGGCTCCTCCTGGTGAGTGAGACAATCTTTGGGGAGGGGAGTCAGGACTTTATGGTAAACATCATCCTGTGCTTCAGACATGAATACGGAAACTCCACCTTGAAAGTGTAGAACATTCAGATGCCATGAGTCAACCTTTTCCCAGGACCCGGATCTTCAAGAATGGACGACCCAGGGTGGCGTTCCCTCACCTGTTGA
>NC_080486.1:12500-15000 GCF_030265055.1 Doryrhamphus excisus
TTCATCCACACAAACTGCCTTCAAATCTTCAAGGTTCCGGGGGTCTCTTCTGTGAACCCGGATCTTCAGTTCTTTCCAAAGATTTTCAATTGGATTCAAGTCTGGTGATTGACTGGGCCATTCTAGCAGCTTTATTTTCTTTTTCTTCAACCAGTTGAGTGTTACCTTGGCTGTGTGCTTGGGATCGTTGTCTTGCTGAAAGATCCACCCTCTTTTCATCTTCAGCAGCCTGGCAGATGACAGCAGATTCTGATCAAGAATGTCTCGATACTTTTCTCCAGTCATTATTCCTTCAATGATATGAAGTCTACCAGTACCACATGCTGAAAAACAGCCCCACGCCATGATGCTCCCACCTCCAAACTTGACTGTTGGTATGGTGTTTTGGGGGTGATGTGCAGTGCCATTTTTCCTCCAAACATGTTGTGTCTTATGACATCCGAAGAGTTCAATTTTGGTCTCATCTGACCAGAGTATGTTCTCCCAGAATGTCATGGGTTTATCCAAATGTTGTGTCGCAAACTCCAAACGAGCTTCAACATGCTTCCTCTTCAAAAATGGAGTCTTGCGTGGTGTGCGTGCATGGAGGACATGGCGGTTGAGTGCATTACTTATTGTTTTCTTTGAAACAACGGTACCTGCTGATTCCAGGTCTTTCTGAAGCTCTCCACGAGTGGTCCTGGGCTGTTGGAGAACCCTTCTGATGATTGTTTTGACTCCTCTGTCTGAAATCTTGCGAGGAGCACCTGGCCGTGGCTGGTTTATGGTAATGCCGTGTTCTTTCCACTTCCGGATGATGGCCCCAATGGTACTCACTGGAACTTTCAGAAGTTTAGAAATGCGCCTGTAACCAATGCCTTCAGTGTCTTCAGTGCAACAATAAGGCTGCGTAGGTCTTTGGACAGCTCTTTGCTTTTACCCATCATGCAATGCTTCTTGTCTAACACCTTGCTGGTGAGAAACCTTTTTAAAAGGCATTAATCAGGACTAAACCAGCTGATATTACTTTGCACTAATAGAGGACAGGTTAACCTTCTAAATACTGACAAACTCCAGCTGCTTTCTTGGCTTTCCAGACCTTTTTACCCCTCCTTTTCTTCATGTGTTCAATACTTATTCCCTGTGCCATTTCACTTTATTACACATAACTTAATTTATGAACATAAATGTTTGGATTCTTTGTATGTGTGCATTACTTGGGTTGATGCCGACATCTGGTGAAAATTTCATGTCAATAGCTTGATTAGAAATATGTTTTTTGAGAGAAATGTTGACGTGTTCAATACTTATTTTCCCCGCTGTATAATGACCTCCATGTGGCCGGCTAACATTGTACTGTAACAGCCAGAGCAACCTTTACAGCCAAAGCATTAGTCATGGCACTCGTGTATGAATTGCATATCTTTTGTCATCTATTCATTTATCCTGTGTTATTGTGCTACATGTATGAAGGCCATCATGTCATTTACTTGAACAAGTCTTCCTACCTGTGAAGAACGCCGACGCCATGTTGTTGATGGTCTGCCAACACAATTACATGAGTCCTTCCCCGGGGGCCGACAGACTGCTGAGGGACGCAAAAGGTTGAAGCTCCAGAAAATGCCGTCTTGTGCGTGCAATAGGTGAAACAGTCCACTGGAGAACCTATGGCATTCACATGACGATTTGGAGCTCATGTTGAGATGGATGCAGAGGGATCCCACGGGCTGTTAAGCGACAAGCGGCTTTTCATCTGTAACAGAGGTTGTAAGATTAATATATATATATAATATATATATATATAATATAAAATTCATTCCTGCATAGAATACTTATTGCAATGATGCGGTGTTCAGAAGTAGGTTTTTTAGTCGCCATTAAAATAGACCGAATAAGGGAGAAGGGTTATGAGTGTGCTTTCTCTTCCGTTGTCACAATGATGCTCAAAGATAAAAATCAGCGGCTTACACTCACCTAACAGATGCCTCGCCTCTGATGGCAATAGGTTCCAACACAAACTTTACACACCATGCTCGCAACGTAACCAGGACATCAAGGGATTTTCTCATCAAACAAAATATTTCCAAATAAACCACTTTTAGCTTCAGTTGTCATTGACTATGACGAGGGTAGCGAAACATACTTTTAAAAAATCGTTGTCAATTTGGCCCAAAGTCGTTCACATTATGTTATGGATTGCATAGCCCAAGCCCCTAACCCCTAGCCCCGAACCCTGCCCTAGCCCTAACCATAGCCCAAACCCTAACCCCCTAACCCCCTAACCCTAACTAGCCCAAACCCCTTAACCCTAACTAGCCCTAGCCCTAGCTTAGCCCTAACCCCAAACCCTTAAAATTACTGCAACTATACCTGGGAAATTCTGCCATGTAGTGGTCACTTTAAATTACTGCAACTATACTTGGGAATTTCCGCCATCTGGTTGTCACTTTAAATCCCTGCAACTTAACCTGGGAAATTCCGCCATCTAGTGGTCACTTACCACTACTGCAACATTACTTGT
>NC_080486.1:20000-37500 GCF_030265055.1 Doryrhamphus excisus
GGGTGTTGGAACGCCGACTCCATACCGAATTAAATTGGCGCCAGTGAAAACGATGCTGTTGCTAGACAAACCGTTTCTTCGGCACTTCTTCACGGTCGTGGCGGTGTGAACTGTCAGTATTTTCAGCCCCAAAGCGTGTTAAGGGGCGGCCTGACTTCGTCAGAGAAAGAAACACGGTTGCCGCCTGCTTCCGGTCAACTTTTTCGACTACCCAGCAACAAGAGAACAGCGCGCGCACACACACGCGAGATCCCCGCACTTCCTGGTTCACGCTCAACCCGCCCCACATAGCTGGCCACACACATGCCTGCAACAGCGTTGAAAACTTCTAAAAATTAAGCAATACACATGGAATATATTCTCAAGCCTTTTCAATACAGAGTTTCAACAATCACGTCTATTAGTTTTACAAACAGTAGTCGATGAATGTCCAACGGAGGTACGACTATGGCCTAGCATTTTAGCTTGAACATATAAATCGTCGGTTCTTTTAACACGGCACCGACGTTTCAGGGTTTTTGACATCTCAAACATTAAATAAACACCTACTTACGGCATTCCCTCTAGAATACCTCAGCTTGGCTGCCAACAGATTGACACAGCATAATTGGGATCGCCGGCGTCATGTTCCGGAAGTGAACCAGGAAGTGCAAACAGGAAGTTACAGCGCGGATGTGACGTCGAGTTTCACAATGATTTTACACACCTTAACAAGAGAAAGCAAATCATTGTTTATACTCCTGAAGGACATTGAGCACCGTTCGTACGGTGCTGTAAAAAAGGAGGTTTTATTTGATTTGTTGGTTATCACATATCGTCATCGCTTACTGGCGGATCAGTACGGTGGCCTGTGACGGACATACAAAGATGATATCAGCCTATATCGCCCCCTGTGGCCACTTCGAAAACACACAAACGTCTTTTTGTATTTTGGACTAACAAGTATATGTTGAGAGCACACAAATGACACATGATACAAATAACATAGCCAAGAGTTGCATCAAATTAATTTTTAAGGAGAATAAATTCAAGAATTGAGACCCTTAATTGACATCCTCCCTCGCCCACATCATAATGTAGCATCGATAGTCGCACATCCCAGCGTGCTTTGTGGTACTGTCTATGAAAGAAATAGCTGTTAAATTACTTGTTTTAAGCCACGTAAATAGGTTATCCTTGCACATGACAAGGCCAAGTCTGTTCTAAATCTATCTTTTGTGTTGATGTTTGATGGGATTTTTTCATGACACCGTGACTGTAATCGTTGTGCTGGGCAATCGTATACTGTGTTTTCTCAACGGTGAAGTGGTGGCTTACGTAAGCTTTGTCTTACTCTGCTGAAGCTTGTGGGACAGCGGACTGACGGCGACGGGGCCGCCGCGGGACTGCCGCTGAAGCGGGGCCTGAGGCGAGGCGAGATGAGGCCGCCGCGCAGGCGGGCCGAGGCGTGGCGAGGCCGGAGCAGCTGGGCACCAGGTGACAAACAGTCTCATCCATCCAAACAACAGGCTTGCCTCACATTGAATGGCAACGTTTTAAAATCCTTGCAAACCTTCTGCCACAAGAATTGCCGGCTGGCAGATACTAGAGGTAGCCCAGCGACTATGGTGTCCTTTATAGGACAACAGTCTATTTTACTATTTACTTGTATTTTTAGATAACTTATAACCTTTGTGTGACTATGTATTTGTATATGTTAAAACTTTACATTCCATGAGATAAAACTCAACTATTAACTATTATGTGTGAAAGGCTGACATTACATTGCCCTTTATAAACGAAATGGAAACCATTATTCTTTTTGTCCACTAGAGGCCGCCAGACTGCAGAGTACAAAAAAGGTTTTATGCTGTGAAATCGTTATGGCTGACTCGACGGGCCTCCATCTCATTGTAGTGTACTTGCCACTGGACCGAACCCCATTTGGCTCAGAAAGGCCTGTAGCTTTTAAGGAATGAACATTTATAAAATATGACATTTAACAGGACACCAAAATACTATAACCAACCGCTGTAGTTAAGGCGGGCAGGCACTCCCCACATACAGAGTATATAAGATGATGTTCAGCTCTCAGGAGCTCAGCTGGTATGTGAAAGAACTCAGATCCATTAAGACATTAAATAAAAAGTCTTAAGTGATTTCATTTATTTGACAAGCAGCAATATCATGTTTGTCATTTTTACATCTGAAAGTGATACTGTTTGATTACAATATTTCTTTCCTAACCAGAACATTCAAAAAAAAAAAACACACACACACACAAGAACTGCAAACGTGAGAAAGGAAAGCCCGTTTTTAAAATGTGTAGCCATCAATGTCACTGATGCCCCAAGATATTATTTTCAGTCCACTCAGAGCACTTTCCTCACAAATATTTATACAGTATAGGCATTCTCTTCGAGTCATTTAACGCACGTCATGCGCGTGGCACTGGTGATGTTGTAAACAGCTTCAAATCACAAGTTATTGTGGAGGCGGTGGCTGTCATGTAGCTTTCCACTTCGGTTTTATACAGCCAGTGACTGTCCCAAACCAAAAAAATGGATGAGTGAGTCGCTTTTGTTATTGTTTATTTGTCTTTTTAAAACCTGCATCTGCCACAATCCCACAGGTGCGGTGGCATTCCGTCTCAGCCTCTAAGCGACGTAACTGTACTCGTCTGCCGAGGTCTGACTTCGCTCGATGTACTGCTTGTCGATGAGGACCTCGATGCACTTCTTGATCATACTGATACTGGGGTTGAACCTGGCTTTGGATTGATTGATGACCTACACAAAGACAGGTGTTCTTATTTTACAGACAATCATTGAAGATATACTACTGTCATTGGATGTGATACGACCCCAGTCATCAAGTGCGTATTCATATTTGGATCACATACATGCACAAGCTGTTGAAACAAGCCACCCACCTCCTGTATGAGGGCGTTGTGTCGGAGCACCTTACGAGCCTTCATGATTCTCACTATAGCGGCTTGTAAATACATTTTGCGGTCTTCGTCTACAGCGCTCCGAGTCTGCTCCATTTCCTACACAGAAAACAGGACATGTTAAAAAAGGTGTACGGCTTACCAGCCAGTGGTTACGGCAGATAACAACCGGTACAGGGCGCGCTCACACTAGGCCGTTGGCGCCGCACCGGACTTCGCTGCGATTCGTCCTCCCTCTGCTGACCCCTATGGCCTGTGTTCTTCAGGCCGTTACCTTGTGCCGCCGCTTGCACGCTTATTTCACAGTCATTTACTGATTAGTGAATGCTTTCTTTAGTTATTGCGTTCTTTAAATGACAAGCCTACGCACACAGCGCACACAGATGTACTTTCACCGGTGTGCTCTCGGTTTTGACTTTTGGACTTCTTACAGTACTTTTCTTCTTTCCTCTTATTAAATGCCGCACTTGTCATTAAGAGTTTGCGAGGAGTGACTGAATAACTCTCATTCTATCACCTGCGCTACATCTGTATGCATGCAGCTGTGCCGTATCCTGGCCCGCCTCTGCAGAGGAAGTGGAATGAACTTGTGACTATGCCGGACTTCAGATGCTAAGTCGGCCACGTGCATAGTATGGTCGGCCTAGTGCGAGTCCAACCCCTAGGGGAGTGTCTGACCTGTGGGGTGTCCTTCTGCATCGATGTTGTGATCTTGAACTTTGTCCTTTTACTGACGAAAGTCATATTTAGCGAAAACGTGGATTCGGATTCAATATCCTCCTGTTGGCAGAGGGAACAAGATGGGTGACAGGACACATGGATGCTTGCAAACATCTGAAAGGTGCTAAATGCGGCATCACAAAGACGGCATTCTCTCGTTTAGACCAAACGGACAACAACCACAGCAGAAAGCACAATGGCTGTTATTTTCAAAAGGTATGGCTATTTTTATGGAAAGCCTTTTCTTCAGGATTAGGGCCACATTTAGTCATAGTAACTTTTCCTTGTTGTTTTGGCACAGATGAGAACATCCATCCATCTTCTATGAGGCGGGGTACACCCTGGACCGGTCTCCAGCCAATCACAGACCACACACAGATGAACAACCATTCACACACACACACATTCATACCAATGGACAATTTGGAGTCGTCAATTAACCAAGCATGCATATTCTTGGAATGTGGGAGGAAACAGGAGTACCCGCAGAAAACCCACCCACGCACGCACGCACGCACGCACGCACAGAGAGAACATGTAACGCCACACAGAGATGCCCGAGGGGGAATCAGACCTCTACTTTACAATCCTAATCAGACAGACATGCAAAAAAGCTGTAACATGTATGCCAAACCACTAGATGGTGATATCACTTTGTAAAGAAAGATATGGGCACCAACTGTTTGATGCTGAAGGTCTAAGCCAAAACCATATTTTCAGTACATGTACTATGCGGGGCTTAAAGTGAACCCGTTATGCTTTTTCCGCTTCTCGGACCTATAAACTGTAGTTGCAATGTTGTATTTTTGTGTTAAACCATGCCAAAGTTTCATATAATGGGGTTGGTACATTTGGAAGTGAGCCCTGAATGAAGTTTGGGATGGCTCAAAAACCCTCAGGTTCAGAGGACGTTGCAAAACTGTTCCTTTGTGATGTCGCAGAGGAGCGGGCTTCCTTATGGGTGTGGCTCTAGGCAAGATACGCTCTCTGCCCTCCCCCGAGCTCTGCTTCTCCGTTTACGAGGCAAGCTCAAGCAAAAGTTATTGGAGCGAGAGAAATAATATTTTCATCTGTCAACGGCATTTCACACAGGACTTTTTGTCAACATGAACTGGAAATATCGGGATTACGGCTTGAATTTCTAAGCTCCTATTCATCTATGTCATACGTGACCTCTGACCTTTTCAGAGTTGTGGTTGAGCATCTTCACGTCCAACAGGGACTTGATGGTTTTCTGCAGCTCCTTCTCATTCATCTGGGTACCGTCCTGCAGCTCTTTGTACGTCACTGTCTGGCTGTTGTTGAAGGTGAGGAGCACGGCCATCTGATAGGTGCTCACGATGGGGACGTAGGGTTTGGACAAGTAGTTCATCTTCACTTCGCCTTTGGACAGGGGGTGGGGGCAGTCAATAGATAAATGACACATACTCATTCAATCTAATGACATCCATGGCTCTTTTTCATTCAGCATCAAATATTGTATGTTGCACATATGTATGTGTGTGTGTATATGTGTGGACATCACAGTGAAAGCAAAAGACTATAGATGGTCTTGGGAAAAGATGGTCATGTTTTGATGAAAATGAGCTTTTGGCCTCAATCGTTTCCTGAAAGTCGATGGATCTTCTCGAGTATCAGACCAGGCAAAAATCGGTAGACTTCAATTGAGCCCCAATGGCAAAGTCTAGTTCAAGCTATCCTTCGCTGACAACGCAAACACCCCCCCCCCCCGGTGGTCCATGCATTTAAAGTTACCTGTACAAAGGTTGTGCAGCCAGGTCAACTTCCTCCCACTGAAGTGCTGATTATAGAACAACTCAAACTGGAAGCCAAAGTGAAAACAATGCTTACCGATTGGCCACGCTCCTTCAAGCGTTTGCTAAATTAACCGCACTCACCATCTGCACACTCTTCTCCAACTCTTGTGGGATGGCGAATGTGGACGAGGGGACGTGTGTGAGTGGCCACGCACCCGCCTGTAAACACATCTTGTGCTGTTTATTCATTGCGGTAGCTTGATATAGGAAACAGACTTGAAACAACCTTTCACCTGTAGTACGTATATCTGGAAGCTGATACCCAGGTCCACTACGGCCTCCTGCGTCTTGATGAAATTGTTGAACTTGTTGTTGAGGTCGGCGCTTACGCTCATGTCTGTGTACATTCTGTGGAGTTTGCTTGTGAATTCATAGCCGCACGCTTGCTGTGGGGATTCAGGAGGAACCAAGGTTTGTGCCTCATTGATGACTGAGTATAACAGGATAGCCAAAGAGGAAGAAGCGAGATTCACCTTGAGTTTGTTGATCATGGCTTCTTCTGAGTCCATTGACAAAGACAACCCATGTATTAATCGCTTTGCTAGCATTCTGGCATAAAACTGGAAACCAGACCAAAACAACACTTCAACTTCTCAAGTCGTTCAAAATAGACACACTGATCTATTTTTAATCACAACTTTCAGCTTAGTCGAGTCGATATAAAAATAGTGTGGGAAGTAGAAAAATTGGAAAAGTCCATTCTAAGTTTCAGCTTTTTACCTTTTGAAAGATGTCTTTGTCATCAATGTACTTAAAGACTGTAATGAAGCTGGTCAGCTTGTCCTCCACCTCATTCTCTGTCATTCCCTTTGCGGACTTCTTTAGCAGATTGTCACAGTATTTAGCCAGCTGCACAGAGACACCGGGAGAGGAATTGCCCGGTCAAAACATGATATGATATACAAAAGGGGTGCCCCGAGTGCAGCCCGGGGGCCATTCACAGCCCACAGCTTATTTTTGTATTGTGTCATTGGTCATACATATTGTACAAATACAACTCATTCATTGTTCATCAGATACAACACTCCTTTTACATTGTCATCTATATGTGGATGTATTGTCTTGGTTGTTTTATTTCTGTATTTATGATGTGTGCTGTTGACCTCTTGACCAGGTGGCCCTTGTAAATGAGATTATTGAATTTATTTCACCAGATAAATCTCACACAATTATTATGCTTCCATGACATGCAAATAGTGACTGACTGGCCTGCTTTGGATTGGTTTTAAAGGGGACCTATTATGCTTTTCCCACTTTTCTGACCTTTAAACGTAGTTAGAATGTCGTTCATTCATTCATTTTCTACCGCTTACCCTCACGAGGGTCGTGGCGTGCTGGAGCCTATCCCAGCTGTCTTTGGCGAGAGGCGGGGTGCACTCTGAACTGGTGGCCAGCCAATCCCAGGGCACATATAGACAAACAACCATTCACACTCACATTCATACATATAGACAATTTGGTGTGGCCAATTGGCTTAGCATGTTTTTGGAATGTGGGGGGTAACCGGAGTTCTCGGAGAAAACCCACACATGCACGGGGAGAACATGCAAACTACACACAGAGATGGCCGAGGGTGGAATTGAACTCGTGTCTCCTAGCCGTGTGGCCTGCGCGCTGTTAGAATGTTGTATTTGTGTTAAATGATGCCAGAGTTTCAGATAATGAGGTTTGCGCATTTTCAAGTGAGTCGTGAAAGAAGTTAGGGATGGCTCTGATCGCTTGCTTTCAGAGAACAGGAAGTCCGGCTCACGGTGACGTCCTTATATGGCCATTCCCAGGTACAAGCTGTGGGCTTGAAAACAGCGCGATTTGGAAATCCAACTGGAATAGGTGCAGATTCTGGAAGATCTACAAAGCTTTGTGTGCAGGTAATTGTGTGTAGCTGCTCTATAGAAGTCAACAACTCAATACAAAAAAGGTCCAAAGTTGACCCGAACCAGTTAACCTTCGTAAAATGTACAAAAACTATCAAAGTGCCCCCCTGCATCCTTAATCTCTAATTTTTCTGTATTTGTGTGTGAGCGTACACTGACCAGTTCTGGGGCTTTACAGATGGACTTGGGTTCCCGGAAGTTCACTACAGATGTCAAGGCCTTTGAAAAAAAGTCAATAGAAAACCAATCTAAGCAGTTGGGTACTTATTTGTATGGCGGTGACAACCTGGAGCAGGAGCCGAGGTGAGGTCTGTTACCTTATCCAGTGCATTCATGAAGTGCTGGTCTCCATTCAGAACTGTGTTAATGAGCTGAACAAATTTACTGTGAACCTCAAGCACTGACTCCACGAATAACGTTGGCATCTACAAGAGTACAAAAACAAAATATGTCTCTTTAGTGATGATCCGTTATCACAAGTCAGTAGCTCCTATATCAAGTATAGAAAGTGAACACAATGCTATCATTTCAAGACCTTTTCCGTCACTGATGTGACCACTGACCTCTTCTATTCAACTGCATATAAGCAAAGGGGAAAGCGGTGGAGTAAAACAATTCAACAATAATTATTGCTGTAAAAAATACAGTACGCAGCAACAGTAAAGTTAAAGTGACACTTTCAACAGTGCAATCAATGTTTGTTTATATTTCTGTCTGCAAAATACACATAATGTGAATGCGCTGGCAGGTAGGCTAATACAGTAGTGAGGGGTGGAAAGTTCAAAACATTATAACCCTTTTAAAATTGTTTGAAGAAGCCAATTGCGCTCTGCTGTTATAATGTCACCTACTGTGCTGAGCACTCGTTCAGAGGGGACACTTGTCCGAGTTGTGGTGTTGCGAAGCCCTAGTGTTTCCAAACATACCGTTTAAACGTCGCGGGGGGTTAAAAGATAAAAAACAAAAAAACCTTGCTTCTGTTTGCGTGCAAACCTTTATGCCGTTTTACTAGTAGTTGTATGTGCTTCACGGCTTCCGTCCGTATTCAATACAAAACACGAAATAATGATGGTGCATTGGTTGCACCTGGGGAACAGCATATGGGTGAAGTTGAACATTCATAAAATGGCGCTTGCATCGGATTTTACCTATACCCACAAACGCATCGAGATGAATCTAGATGTCACCCGTCAATTGCATCCATACCCGGTGAATGGGCCGATGCACTCGCATCATGCACATGCGTCGATGTATCGATTAATATTGATTATTTTCCACACCCATGCATGGAGTATTTCTATCTACAAAGAACATAGAAATAACAACTTACAAATAAACTATGACAACATGTCGGTCGTCATGTGCTTGCCGATTCCATTTTGAGTTGATTTTCAATGTCCACATTATGGAAAAGCACATTAGATGCTCTTACATTATAGGTAGTGTTGGAATACTAACGTTTTCCAGAGAGAGATTACTGGTGCCTCGGATGCCTTCGTTGTGGATATGGATCTGCAGCTCCTGGATCATGTGAGGAAAACCGTTGGACACAGCTCGCAGCAGCGTGTACATGTTGGCCATGTCTGGGGAGAAACGCACAAACATTTCTTTCCTCCATAACGCATTCAGGTGTGTCCTTTGCCAAATAATGTAGTATGCATAGTGAAAAGACTGTAATGACAAAAGCCGACCATCTCTTTTCTCTTGTCGAATAATGTTCTGGCACTCTGCATGGAGGAACTGCAGATGGTCAGCCACCATTCTCT
Organism: Doryrhamphus excisus; assembly: GCF_030265055.1. Taxonomy (NCBI): domain Eukaryota; kingdom Metazoa; phylum Chordata; class Actinopteri; order Syngnathiformes; family Syngnathidae; genus Doryrhamphus; species Doryrhamphus excisus. The sequence goes on from NC_080486.1 coordinate 29,107, forward strand.
GCTGGCATTCATTGATGACTTTGGCGTAGGAGCTAGGGTGCAAATACTTCCGACATCGCATCTCTTCATCTTTCAACCGCCCCAAAACCTGGACAAAGGGAGTCACGTAAAATTGGTGTCCGTGGTCTGAAACGTGCCCATTGTTTTTCCTCATCTTTCCTTGCTGCATTACCGTCTTAACCAGGAGTAAAGACAATGTCAAATAATAAAGCAATGTAGAATAACAGCCGCACCTCTGACACCAGAGGAGCTGCGAAACAAACTCAATTTTTTATACCATGGTACCATGTGACTTTGTAAAACAATAAAGCGTGACACTTAGAGAGTATTAAGGCATTTAGTAAAATGTGAAATAAAAAAAGATCGATGCAGCTGTTAATTCACATGTCCACCGTTATCTAAGACTATTGCGGCGTTTTAAGGTGAACATGCAAGTGTTAACGCTCATGACCGTCATGAATATAAGATACACAGCGTCCCGCTTCGCTTCCGTGCATGAGTTAGAGGGACTCATACATTAACGCTAAAGTTCATGTCTTCATTGTAATCATTTGGAAAATGCTCCAAGTGGTGTATTTACTTGTGATATGATATATTGCATGTTTTCAAATTGTAACATGTACAACAAATGTAGTTTAGTCCTGTGTATTAAGTATAGTCACGTGACGCATGTTTTGATTATTTCTTATTTAGTTTCTCCTCAACTTTTTTCCCCTCTCTTTGATGCTTGCTTCAGCATTTGTTTTAGGCTGTTTGTAAATAATCGGTGGCTGCAGATGGAACTTTTCAGTAGTCGATGTGACTCATTGATATTAGTAAGGTGTCTTCGTGAATAGGTGTTTTAGAAATTCATATTAGGCTCTGAATGATCACTTTCAACCCAATGCAGCCACTTGTTTGTATTTTAAAATGGTCAACTATAATATCAAACCCTATGCTACAAACCCTATGCTAAATGCCAAAATGCAAATGTCAATTAAATTAATTGTATATCTTTGTATTTATATTTGTATATTTTGTATCTAGGTGTGAAGACACTTCACAAAAAACTCAACAGGCATTCGATGCATCATCAGCAGTGCGCAAGGTAGCTAGGGCTCCAGCACCAATAAAAAACATGACAAATTTGTGACAACGCCTACAAATGAATCACAAAGAGGCATTTAATGATGCACAGGCTGCAATGGCATAGGCCAACGCCTCAAAAACACAGTGTTATTATTTCATATTTTGGGTTATGTTCATGTACAGCATGATATCTTGCGTAGTATATTAATGGTCTTATTTCATGTATCGGCCGATATATCAGATATCACTAACAAATATCGGTATCGGCCCGAGAAATCCCATATCGGTCAGACAGTTGATTTACACCCTAAGCTGACTGAAACACCCCAGGGTGTCTGACAACCAGCAAAGCTCATGATTTCTGTGCACCACAAACACAGCAGCAAAAGAATGCCAAGGCAAGAGAGGGTTACGTGTTCTCAAACACAAGCTGATGCAGTATTCTCTTGTTGAAAAGTGCGAGTGCAGCCTACCTTCTCCATGTATTGTGAGCAGTTGGATTCTTGGAGTAAATTTGAAGCTTCCTGTTTGTAATAATCTCCCGTTTCAATGACAAACTCTCCTTCGAAGATTTCCTGATAAAACTGCAACACGAGAACAGACTCATTCACAGGCCTATGAGTGCCCACAAAAGCAGACCGTCCAATTGATAGCAAGATGTACAAAGGTTGAACTCGCAGCACACCTCGCATCCATACCTTAAGTGGAAACTTGTTCTTGTACTGTTCCACGTGGACAAAAGAGTTGATGACCCCGTGGATGACTTTCTGGTTAGGATTCTCACCACAGCGGTCACTAGTGGGAAAATGATCAGAATTTGGTATGAACCGAGAGTGTATATGTCCAGTGGCGAGTTGGCATGGCAACCATACTTTTGGATTTCATTCAGCAACATTCTGATGAGAATGGCTTGAAGAGGCTCAATCATGAGCTTCCTCCACATGTCCAGTGCCAACTGTAGGGACAAATCAAGAAAAAAAAAGTCATTATAGGAGCAAAAACTAAATCAAACCTGACCCCAAATAATATGCACTGGTATGCCTTTATCAGTTAATACCTCCCCGATCTCCATGAGGGGTTCGTTCATGTCCACTCCCCCGTAGCCGTACTGTAGGTCTGCCTCTGTAAGTTTGTTCTTCTTGATGAATTGAGTGTTGAGATACCTAGAGAGGGCAGAGTTAGGAAGAACACCCTTCCGACTTCCATTTATTTCTACACTGTGTTGACAGCCAGTTGATTTCCCATGACGCACCATGCAGTTCTTGGCATAAATACGCCAAGTTTACATACTGCAGTTTCATGCCCAGGTTTTGGGGTTTGTAATAGGTCCGTCTCCATTATCGACTTCAATGAACTTATGACGTTCTTTCCAAATATATGAACCAAAGTCAAACACAGCTATAACATTTCAATTAACTTACCACAAACACTCAGAATCATAAACACTTAAGACGGTGCTAGGTGGGATGTGCTGTATGATATATTGAGCTGTTGTAATATTTAACCCTACGATGTATTATTGATACCGTGATACCTCATTTTAAAAAGTCTCATTAAATCTAGTGGATATAAACGGTTTGATGAAGGACTTTGCAGGATGTTCGAAGGGGCGGCGCAACAAACACGCACAGCCTCCTGGATGGTCACCAAGGTCGAGGTAAGAGAAATGTTGATTATTCTATGCAAAGACTAAATGTGTTGTTCAATTAAAAGACGTTTAATGGACGTCTTTAACTGTCAATAATGTGTTGGTGCGGCTCCATCTTAGTATTTAGGTCACTCGCTGTCTCTTTGCAGTGAACGACTACTGTCCTATGCTACATATACACTGTTGTGTTGAAAGCTTTTCTTGTTGTCAAATGGCAAAGTATTTTATGCTTTCAGCCTTTCATCCGCACGGAAATGGTACTCTGGGTGCCCTGACAGCTATTTTTGGAAAACAGCTGTACAGAGTTTACTAAAACTATGACGTGATCAACCCGTTATCGTCAAGTCACCAGAAGTGAGCTTTGACAACAAGTTAACTTGAGATGTAAATATTTCGACTGACATGACCCCAGTCCACATTCTCCTGATATTTGTTTGTCTTGCTCTCCAAAATGACTCAAGCATGTAATTCCACTTGGTTGGCTGAGCCTTGAAAGCGGAAGACGATGGACTTACGCGCATGTGTTCTTTCTTCATCTACAGTTTGGGGTATCATGTGTATCACCCCCTCTGTGTCTGTGTACAGTGCCATGTGGTGGTGTGCCTTGTATCTGGCCTTTCTGTGACAGGGCCTTTTTTCAACACGTGGAAACACGGTGGACAAGTGTTACCTGTACAAACAGTCCATGTAGTCAGCCCCTTTGCTGTATTCTTCCCAGTATCTGTGGTACATCACTAAAACTTTCTCCTCTGACTCCAGAACCTTCTACAATGCAAGCACAAGCAGGAATAATGTCAGCAAAAGATGCATGTAGAAAAACAATCGTGTGTGCAAATGTTCATTCACCTTGTACAAATTCCGCACATGGTTCTCGAGAAATACCTTAGTTTCGGTGTATAATCTCTCACCTAAAGGCTCTGGGTATGCGACGCACAGGGCATAAATATCACTGGAGTCAAAGTTTAGGCAATGTATATGTCTATATGCTGTATGAAGTACAACTAGGACAATGACGGTGAAAAAAAAAATATACAAGATGAATCTTTAGGGGTGTCACAATTTACTCGAGATGAGACACGATACTGGCTGACTGACAAGATGAGACAATATTTTAATACGGCTTTTAGGAATGCTACAATGACAAAATATAGGACAGGACCGGCAGGCATTTAGATTTAACAAATCAATGCAGGTACATTTGGAAATGTTTCATAACTTTGCATGCATGACCGAAGCGTGATGCTTTTAAATGTTGAAAGTTATTTCCACCAATGCAAAGACAAACTATCAATTAAGCCGATGTGTAGCTATGTAAAGACTGACTCAAAAGTTGAATCAGATTCTTCTTCTTCCTCTTTCGGCTTTTCCCTTCAGGGGTCGCCACAGCAAATCAACCGCCTCCATCCGACCCCGACTACTCTCCTAGACACTTCCATACCTCCACAGGTATACCATCAGGACAAAGTGCCTTCCCGCTCTTCATCCTTTTCGATGCTCTTCTCGCTTCCTCTTTACCTATATTTGCTACTTCCCGGTCCACAACAGACACCAACTTGGCTTAAATTTAGAATTACTACAACTCCTGCTTGGCCGCACACAAACACTGCGGCGGCTGTAAACTTATGACAAAAATAAAACACAGTCACATGTGGCGAGCGAGTGACACTGGGAACGCTGAGTGCAGGTAGGATTGCAGGGTTTATAGTATGCATAAAGCACCTAATATGCAGTTCCAATCCTACCTTGTGCACTGCTACTTCCATATTACGAGTATCACTATCATGATTCACATTCTCACAGAGCTCTGGCTGTCCTTTTCCTGCCAGACAGCTCATGTCCTCACATTTTAATCTTGCGAGATCTTGTGACACCCCTGAATTACAACTTTTTGGAAAAGTGTTTCTCAGCTTATGCTCTGGTTTTTGTTACAGTTCATGCTTAAAAAAAACAAGATTCATCCACCAGGACGGTACCAAACAAATTTAGCACAGGATACGAGAAGCGGTCGTTCCATGTGGCTCTCTCCACATAGTCCAGCATCACAACAGCCTTGATTGTCGTTAGTAACTTGTTCCATGTTTCGTCAAAATCCACCACCCGTGGCTTCAAGGACATTGTGTAGCTTCTCTCTTGGCCTAAGAGACAAAAAGTAAAGTCATTATAAGAGAATCGATGCATGCATTGCTCGTCTGTATGTTAGCGCTATCCACCGGTTTGACGGAAATACCACAGTGGAACCTGTTGACCTCCATGCCCCTTCAACATGAGTGAATGATGGGAAGCAACCAAAGTCTTTTGCCAGAGACATGAGGAGAATGGGTGATAATACAGAATTCGTCAATCTGAAGCGGTTCATTTTCTTTTGTGTGTTTTTATTTGTAGTCTTTGGCTTTCATATGCTATTTTACACTCTTATCAAACAGGGCTGCTGCTGTCATTTCATTGTATGTCTTGACAACAATGACAATAAGACTTTTGTACATGCACAAATCTTCCTTCACACCAATCTAAAAAAGGGGGCGAGAATCCATGTTAATCCTGCCATGCTGGTATTTTCAAGCTTCCTTTGCACTGAACATGAAGCTCATCCAGTTACCAAGCTAACTGGTCCGTCTCCAATTTATTTCTTGTAAATTTAATGACTGATTTCAAACATAGTGGGGATGGAAGACAAAGTTTGTTTGTTTCGTTCAGCTTTTTCACGATTACGGAGTCGCCACACCGGATCTCATATTGATTTTTGGCTTGAGCACTTTATATTCCAGATGCCCTTCATGACGAATAGCAATGATGTTTACTGGTGGAGAGTTGAACCCGGGACATTTGTTCCAAAGTCCATAATGCTAGCCACTACACCACGGCAGCTCAGATGAAGGACAAAGGAAGAAGGCAAAACCTATTACGTCCACATGGAATGGGAAGATAACTTTTTTTCACTCCATCATAGGACCATATATTGATTGAAATATCGATATTTCTTTCAAGCACGTTATCAAAAACCAACATATGGTTCATATTGATATATACCAGGTCGCATGTTGGCCACACAGTCAAGACCTGGGTTCAATTCTACACTTGGACATGGAGATGGCATGTTCTCCCCATTCTTGTTTTTTTTTCCCCGTGTACTCCCATATTACAAAAACATGCATGTTAGGTTAATTGTCCATAGGTATGAATGTGAGTGGGAAAGATTGTCTGTCTATATGTGCTCTGTGATTGGCTGGCGACCAGTCCAGGGACCATTCCCCAAGTCAGCTGGGATAGGCCCCAGCGTTCCCCCGCTACCCTTGTGAGGATAAGTCATGCCTTTGAATCCTTTAAATCCTTTGTATCCTCGGACTTGGGGACTATAGGAAGGACTGAATCCATCCAGGGATGAAAAATATATGGAAATTGGAACAACTTGCTGAAGAGATGCCAGAGTGGAGATGTCAAAGTGTCTTTGAGCAAGCCACTACGGTAATTCTCTCAGGGGCGTCTTAGCTGCCCCGTCATCTCTCCTCCTTGTCTTGCATATGTGTACGCTGGTTTGTGTGTGAGACATCATGCATGCGATGTACTGTAAATAAGTGAATTTCTCTTCTTGGATGAAACCGTATGCTGCACACTGCTGCTCCCTTTGCTATTACCCACTTCATAACTGTTGTTTATTATGAACGTTACTACGACATGACGTGTGTCGTTAGTAGGTAACTTTATGGAAATAATGAAAGGGTGAGCAGCCAAGTTAAAGTTATCGGGTACCGGAATGTCAATCCCAAAATAGGATGGCTAGCGACACGCTAACTAGCATCTTCTTAGCATGCTACTTCTCCCTGATCGTGTCCACTCTAAGGCGCCCGCTAATGGCTAGTTGCCTAGCAGGAGGCTACTGGTAGCTCAGCTACCGCTAGCAAATGCTCATCTTCTTTTGCGATTTCCCGCGTTTAAGCACTGACAGCCCGCTAAACCACGTTACTAAAGATACACAAAACATGCCAAAGGACATAAGTGTGAATTGTACCTACCGCTGTACAGAAAATCCTTGTTATAGAAGTCAGGTTACGCAGTAACAGGCTTGCTGGGTCTGCTGCTCTTCCCTGCCGCTTGGATTGTTCCATTATTTTAAATCGGGGAGTGTCATCAAGTTCTGCTAATTTATTTTAAGACAAGTCACACATTTAAATACTTTCTAAAATAACCCAATTGACTAGTATATTTAGCTAAAATATACCAAAACACCAATAGCACATTGTGTCAATGCGTTTGAGGAAAATGTATTTATGGTATCGTCCAAAACTACGGAAACTGAAAGGTATCAAGAAAAACCAATGTGTCTCGCATCAAGTGTCTACGTATATTTCGATGTGACATAATGTGCAACTTGAATATTTCTGTTGGACGCCAATCAATGTAAATGTCCTTCTTAGTGCAAATATTACCCCTGCAATTCTGTGTAAAATTGGAACAGAAGTCTGTGGGATTTTTCTTTTGCATGGAAAATAAAATGTGTAGAAAATATGTTTTCGATAGATGACTTAGCTAGACCTCCTGGACCATTACATTACTTAATTAAACATACTTAATTAAGCATAATTATTGTGTTCTGCTGCTTCGGGGTTGCAGAAAGCAGGAGCCTATATCCCAGCTGACATAGCATGACATAAGTGCCAGCCAATCACGGGGCAAATATAGATAAGACAACCTTAAATTCTGTCCTGTGATTTTGTAAATGTATCACACTCTTGAGCACATACAGTAGGAGTAAACTTGAAGAATACTTAACCCTAACCCTAAGTACATAAACAGTAAGCTACAAGGAACATGCCAAGAAAACAAAAGTGTAGTTAAAGTATATTATGATAACGTCAAAATAGGGGCGCAAGGTATACAACTAGTACAATGGCAGCATATAAATACGTGTATTTGTGGTAGTTTTATGTATGTAATAGTATACTTAATGTATACTTTTATAAACTTTCTATGTTCCAATTTTGTCCGAATAAGTATTAAAATAGTATATTTTCTAGTACAATAAAAGCACATGGCCTGTAGTATACTTAAAGTATACTTTTTATGAACTTAAAACGTTCCAATTTAGTCTGAAGAAGTATAAAATTAGTATACTTTCTAGTACACTAAAATTACTACATGGTCTGTCGTATACTTAAGTATACTTTCTAGTACACTAAAAGTCCATGGTATGTAGTATACTTAAATATACTTTTTATAAACTTAAAATGTTCCAATTTAGTCTGAAGAAGTATAAAATTAGTGTACTTTCTAGTACACTAAAAGTACATCGTCTGTAATATACTTTTATACTCAAGTATACTTAATAAAAATGAACTTCATGTATACTACTTTTTGCTAAGGGATCACAGCAGCGTGATGCAGGTTTCAGGCATATGATAACTAGAAATTATGACAATTAAGATGAAATATGAAATATTGTTTGCAGCAACAAACACCTTAACTGTGTAGATGAAGTACAAACAGCTGAGGAAGGAAAAGGCACTTGGCTAAACAAGACTAAAATAATGTTTATGGGTTTTCTTCTTTCCTTCGTGTGTCTTTGGTATCAAACCCTTGTCAAAGTGGGATGTGCCTGGTAGGTAGTTGCCATGGTAAGGTTTTTGTGACAAAGAATGAACAAAAAAAGAGTATTAAAAAAGACGAGTCAACTATTAAATGAG
>NC_080486.1:42500-140000 GCF_030265055.1 Doryrhamphus excisus
CATACACACACATGTGTGTGTATATGCATATAAATGTACGTTTTAGATTCGCTAGCTTTGCCACTACATAACAGTTTGGTAGTCTAATCTTAACCATGCTTGCAGAATATTCTTAGATGGCCAACAAGTGTTTCTCCCTCACTCTTGGTTGAGTCTGCAACTCTAACAGTGTCTTTTCATCACGCTAAAATGTCATTTCCTTTCTACTTCCTGAAATGCAGGAAGTTGTAGGAAACTTGACCTGCAGTTGGAGGAAGGGTATAACCTTGTGGGGTGTAGCCACAGCAAAGGTCACTGGGACCAGTGTCCATAGATGCTTCCTGCCTGAAAGAATCCAGCCATTGATTTACACTGTCAAAACAATGTTGTAATTATTCAGGCATCATTTGCTCACTGCCTCTTCCTACGCACCCAGTTTTGTTGCAGCATCGTGTCACTTCCTCCTATATTGTGTGTGAGTTGGTGTGTATGTGTGCGTGTGTGTGTGTACTTGCATCCTTTGAGGCCCTTCAAGTGCCTCTGGAACACAAAAAGACAGCAGTTCAAAAGAGTTTCGCACAATAGCTGTGGCTCGCATGGATAACCTGTTGTGTGATCTTGGCTGTGTTATTGTTAGCGTTACAGCAAGTTATCATTGATTCTACAAAGGAGCTGATAATCATTCTACTTTATTCCCTTTCCATGAGCCCCCTGCGTGCTGCTGGAGTGTTGCAAGTTGTAGTGGTTTCCTTTTGCTTTTGTGCTTTAGATGATGGCCATCCCCTTGCCTGTGTCAGCACACATGACTTCTTCATGCTTGATTTAAACTGGAACACAAGAAACATTTTTTCAGGAAGTCCTGAAACCACCATGAAACAACTGTTACAGTAAAAACGGTAATGCCAATCATCATGCCTGTATGAAGAAAACCTGCATCTGCTAGAAACTAGGGCACAAGATGGGGGCTCATTTGTTTATCAGCTCTAAGGCCATCTCCCATTGAGAAATGAATCTATGATTACAAAAGACCCAATGGCCTTTTTTGTTTTACTATGCTACCTCCTGTGGTTCCAACCTGGCCTGCAGCACTAGTGACATTTTGATATGTTGTACGCCCTATCCTGCCATTACAAAGCATTAAGCATAGAAGCTTGTCAAAACAAGAGCACTGTGCTAACTTTAAGAGCCATCCCAGGAGGGGCCCATCCCACTATTTGAGAAGCACTGGTGTACCGCTAATCCTTTGTTGTGTGTTGATAGTTTGAATGTCAGACTGATGTTTCCTCTTTATTTTCAGACCTGCCAATGGAATACAATCCCTCTGACCATCCTCGGGCCAGCACCATCTTCCTTAGCAAGTCTCAGACTGATGGTGAGTTCTGCTGGATTGGTCACAACCATTGTCTTGTTTACTTGGGAGCTCCTTGATATGTAGTAAAGAAAGTACTGTGGCCAGTCTTAAGTTATAGGGTATGCAAAGGAACTCTTAATCAAATGGTTTCTATTAGGGCTGTCAAATATTATACCTTATCATACATTATACAAATTTCCCCACTGAGGGACGAATAAAGGCATATCTTAATCTTAAAGTTTACGCAGGCGTTTGACCCTCGGCCTCCACCGTAGTTTGGTTGAAGCACGGTAACTCTGTAGCCCCGAACTGGAACAAATATTGATGGGAAATGGAGAAAGAAAAGAGTATTTACTAGATTGGTAAAGTTAGCTTCAAAGCCCTGGCAGGTGGGTCTTGTAGCAAGACCAAAGTTATTTGGCTCTACTGTCGCTGTGTTTGACTTATCACGGATTCCATGGTTTGCCAGAGACTGGAGCAGTGCAGCTATTGTTTTTAATGTCATATACAGTGCTACCTTGGCATAAGAGTGTATTTGCTGAACGTTTGTGGGCGAGTTTAAGAGCTAATATGCTAATAATAAAGAAAAATAGTAATACAAAAATATGCTTGCTGACTGTATTTTTTAAAAATAATGTCCCAAAGTTCCCAAATTGATATCTCAGCCAAGTCCTACAAGTGTATGTCACTTTGAGGTGGTCATGATGCATGAGATACTCACAAGATGTACACTCTCCAGTGGCAGCGTGATGTTTTGGTCCGGACCAGAGTACCGGTCTACAAGCATGAAGGCATGCCATGTTCCATGCTAGTTTGTTATCGAGCAGGTAGATGGTGCTATATCAAGCTTTGCCATAGCAGACATGGCGGTGTTCATCTTTACACTGCAGTGCTTATGAAAGGTGGGAGCAAAAACAAGTGTTCTTGGTGGGGGCTTATATTTAACACTGCAGATAGAATTCTGACACTGTGTAAATTTCAGAAATTCAAATTGTGCATTCAATTCTGATTTTTCATTATTATCATTAAATATGTTGTATTATAATTTCATTCCTAAAAAAAAACCCCATTCAATTAAATCATAAAGAGTCCCAAATGAAAAAGACCTTCAAGCGCATGAACATCTGAATGGAACTGTATGTCAAGACAAACATGGCCACAACTTAGACTTTTGTTTTCACAGTTGCTGTGCACAACAGGCGAGGTAAGCGCGACTGTATCACAGAAGCCTCTTGCTCCTTGTGCTTTGCTTCATGGTTGCTTCTTGTTGTCTCCTCGGCTAGACTTTGTGCTCAAATGTATCATGCAACTGTTTGACAGCACTTCTTTGACTGTTTGACTGTATCTGTGCATGTTTGGTCTATTGTGAAGTGGGATTTCCTGTATCATTTGAACACACTTTTACTTCGAGAGATGGTTGAGATTTTTTGACATGAAGTTGTACTGTTATCACTGTTGATGAAATGGACTGCACTTGTCACAAGGGGGTGGCGAGAGCCGGTCTGGAACCCAAACACAGAGACACTTTCGTGTAAGAAAAAATGCTTTATTAACAAAGGTAGTCTGCTTGGGGAAATGACAACACAGGGCGAAAGTAAGGACCAAAAACTGAGCTACAGAGACTCCAAAAAGTACAACACGGCAGAGAAAAAAAACACGTCACACAGGCAAAAGACAAGAAGCAACAAAAATCCCCGTAGTCCAAAACTAACGGGCAGGTACTTACAAAAGGTTGCTAAAAGCCAGAAGGCTAGGACACAAAGGACGAACACGTTGCAGAGCAAGCGGAGGACGTGTAGGATGAGGAAGGTAGTAGTACGATCTGGCGACCCTAACCGTCTCCTACCAGCCAGAGGTGCACTGCAAAGAAAGGACAGAAGGTGGCAGCAGAGCGACAACACGGATGCAGCAAGTCTCACTGCTGGTGTCATACAACTAAATGACAAGTATGATCACATGAAAAACGGTCTCATTCTTTTGTAAGTGTTTACAGATAGGGACTCAAAGAACAAAATGTGTGTGCTGCGGCCTCATTTCGAAAAGTGAGTGTGGGTTGTATGTACTCACAAACCTCAGAATCTTTGAGAAAAGCATGTCTTCTCATTCTAAATCCTACCTACAGTGACTTGTGCTCACGAGAGGCATCCCACAATTATCCTAAAACACTCATTGCTCATGAGTATGTTGGTTCACATGTGGGACTGTCGCTGAGGGACAGATGGAGACAGCAACTCCAAAGAAAGAGGTGCCATTAGCAGAGTATGAAATAGTTGTGCTCATTACGCCGGGTGTCATAAAAAGGTTATTTACGGAGGACTAAGTAGTAGCATATCTAATCAACAGGAAACAAATGTAATAGCAAGATTTGACCAAACCAGTTCATACTGTCAGCTTCACTGTGAGCACTGTTGCTAAGATGAAGAAGTAGCACTTGTGCCACCCCCAAGGTGCACTTTTCCTTTAATCTTTTCCTCTTTTTTTTACCTCTCAGTTCGAGAAAAGAGGAAGAGCCTTTACATCAATCATGTAAGTATGCTAAAACAACTGCTTTTTCTTAATTGCCGATACAAAGTGGAAAATGGATGAGTGCAAATGGTAACTGTTTTCTCCTATGTTTTTGCAAGTTTACACACATTTGGGAAAACAAGGTAAAGATGAGAAAAGTAGCATTGCCATTATTCAAACTCCACCGATTTCTTGTCTGCTTCTTTAGACGGCAACAATTCCATCAATGTAGCCTGGGTCTTTGACTGCTCTGGAATAGTGAAAATGGAATTCCCTGTATGATTATTATTGATTTCCTTTTTGTCAGCGTCATCCAGCCCCGCTGAGACGAAAGTACAGCTCCTGTTCCACCATATTCCTTGATGACAGCACCGTCAGTCAGCCCAACCTCAAATACACAATTAAATGGTAACTCCTTCAATAGTTCTTTCAAATGGATTTCAATACCTTTGAATACGTTTGACCTCCAAGTGAATGGACTTTGCTGTGTGTACTGTGTGCCTTTTTTGCAGTGTAGCCCTGGCAATATTCTATCACATACGCAACAGGTAAGAAAGCTCTCTCTGTCCTAGTTCCTTGTCAGCATTAGCAAAAAGTCCATCTGTGTCACACTTAAGAAGACAACAGCTGACTTTGTTTGTGTCTTTTAGTGCCAAGCTAGGCTATTATTCAACGTGCAACGTGATAGAACATGGAGGCATATATTGGATGTAGTTTGTCTTCTTGCTCTCTCTGTCATTCCAGAGAGGTTGATGGAAGAATGACCTTGGACATATTCGATGAGAAGCTGCATCCGCTCTCGGTAAGACAGTAACTGCATATATATTTTCCTCATATTTGAATCCAAATTCAGCCCAATTATTTTTCATCGAGGTTGAATGGGGAAGTACATCCAAATAACATGTAAGTACAAAGCTCTAAACTGGTGATATGACAATCTCTAGTTGTTTAGAAATAGCTCCAAAAGATTCAGATATTGACACACGGGTCTGTGCGATTGTAGATCCCTTTCACAAAGCCCAAAGTTTGTACAGTCAAACTTATTATTGATGTGAAATTTGCTCCTGTTTTCTTTGAAATGTAATTTCAGTGCCAAAATAATCCTGGACTCACACTGAATCCGTTGCCGCTCGGTTGCAGCTCAGGGTGGCTACCAAAAGCATTCCACAAAATAGAAATCCCCGGTGTAGGCTCACACTCGCTCCGTGCCGTGCGGCTCCTGAGTCTGTGTGGGGTCTGTCTTTTTTCTCCCAGATGCCGCTGCTGAAGCACTGTCTCGTCAAGCTAACAGGAATATTGCGAGCTAAACAGGAAGTCAGATGCCTGGAGGTTGAAACTCCTGGTGAATTCCAAAATAAAATCAGTGTGAATACAGGCGTTAAATCTTTTTATTGCCGGTGGTGTTACGTCGGAAATGTAAACATGACACAAGGTCATAAAGTGTGCGGCAGGCCATCAAATATTCAACATTGGATGACGAGAGGGACATCTTGGTAATGGAAAAGCACAGCATTTTGTGGACAAACTTCCCACACCGTGGCTGTGCAGGCAAATACGGCCATTGTTTACAAGAACGTACTGTATAAGGGACTAGTTATCATGTCATCATCTGCTGATGCTGATGTGAGCCCGGCGTAAGCGTGTTGTAGGGCAGTGGTTCTCTACTTTCTGTCATGGCCACACTTGGGGACAGAAATACCCCCCCCCCCCCCCCCCCCCCAAAAAAAAAAAAAAAAAATGTCAATACTATTGATATAGCAATAATATGTATGTCTTTATCTGTACTGTACAGGCTGAACTGGAAAGGGAAAGCGGCAAAATGGAGAGCAGAGAAGCATACACGCATATTCAAACTGCCACAAATTCATCCATTATGGCAGCTGTTCACTAATATTCAAAGTCCTCCCTGCCTGTCATGTTGCCCTTCCTCAGTACTGGAGGAGCAGTGGTTTTAGTGTGATGTTCTGGCTTTATTCCATTGATTATTCATATGAGCTATAGTCCCTTCCATGCAGTTTAAGGCAAAATAAGGTTTGGGCCGGAAGAAAATGGCCTAAACAAACCTGACTCTGTTGAAGACCCCTGCTGTACACTAAGACGAGAGGAACAACAATTTGGTAAAATACACCCCCACCAATCACCAAGCCATCCCTGATGCCATCTGCTTCATGTCTTCCTTGCAGAAGTCTGAAGTTCCTCTGGACTACGATAAACACGACCCTGAGCAGAAGCAGATTTATCGCTTCGTTAGGACTCTCTTCAGCGCGGCACAGCTCACGGCTGAGTGTGCAATTGTGACATTGGTGAGAGCACTGTACAAGTGTGTGTGTGTGTGTGTGTGTGTGTGTGTGTGTGTGTGTGTGTGTGTGTGTGAGTGTGAGTGTTTCAGTGCTGACCCATTGCTATGTTATGATACTAATTGCTGCCCACTCCTTCATGCCATTCATTCATATGTGTGTACTAAGGATCGACCTATACTTCAGCCGGCTGATATATCGGGCTGATATTTGCGTTTTATCCTTGAATCCGTATCGGCCGACATGCGTGTGGATTCCCCAATAAATTTATCCGCCGCATGATGTACAGTCAGGCATTCGTCGGGGCAGCTCTGTGTCGCCCCAAGGGCAGAAGACCCCACCCCCACTGTTGAATCACGTCTAGGGCATGTTTTCACAATGAATTGATTTAGCTTGCTCTTTACACCTTACTAAGCCCATCACATTTCACTGGGTGATCGCTAGGCATAACAGTTTAAGTCACGGTGTGACAACAAGAGAGCCCAAAAACATCACATACCAACGCAACAGACGAATAAAAGCACTCTCACAAGAGAGTTTAAATGTATGTTTAAGAAAGCTGAATCCTACTGTGTTCAGTGTTTACGTTTCAACAAATATTTGTTTAAACATGAGACCTGTAATATTTGTTATCATGGTCATTTTTTCATGTAAATTGAAGGATCAAAAGCAGTATGGGCCACAAATATCGGCCCAAGCAAAATCGGCCATCGGCTCAGGGTGATGGAAAAAAATCGATATCGGCATCGGCCCCAAAAAAACCATATCGGTCGATCCCTAGTGTGTATAAAAATCATCAACTGTGCGAAAAAGATGTGTCAAAATAAATTCATTCATTAGCATCTAAATGTTTCACTTCTTAGGCTGCTGTTCTGAAACGGGGTCATTGTCTTACCTTAGGGCTTTTGTGCCTGTCTTTTGTGAAAAAGGTGTATTTGGAGAGGCTCTTGACCTACGGTGAGATTGACATTTGCCCGGCCAACTGGAAGCGTATCGTGTTAGGAGCCATCCTCCTGGCATCCAAAGTCTGGGATGACCAGGCAGTGTGGAACGTTGACTACTGCCAGATTCTCAAGGATATCACGGTGGAAGACATGTGAGTTACTCTGCAAATACTATATGCCGTATATTATGATAGTGTACTCTGAATTGTATTGAAATATGTCCGTACAGAAATGAGATATTTCCACTATGCAGAAAGGAAATGGAACATCGTTCTAAATCCACATGCCATCTATTTCAGTTGTGGGCCACTTCTGTGTATTCTTCATTCATAACTATATATACAGTATCACTGTATGGACCACAACTGCATCCGTTCCCTCTTTGTTACTGTATGAACCCCAGCTGCATATGTTCCCACTTTGTTACTGTATGAACCACAGCTGCATCCGTTCCCACCGCATTACTGTATGAACCACAAGTGCTTGTCAATCATAGATAGATAGATGGACTTCCTTTATTGTCATTGCAAAATAACACAGCAGTGAAATTGCCAACAAAATGTTGTTGCCTGGCTCCCGTATAATAATAAATAATAATAATAACAATGTGGAGAATAAATAGATGACATCAAATATGAACAACAATGTACATCAGCTTTCATCAACGGTTGGTGTGAAGCACCGTCTTGATTTTAGTCGATAACTGATAGAAGAAACTTCTCTTAAAGGGTCTGGAGCCCATCCACTGACCTATATTCCATATGGGTCTTAATGGGAGGGAATGATGAATGTATTTTCTGAGATGGAACATGATACAGCAGACGTGTTAGCACGCTAACCCTTGCTGTATTCCCACACTCATCTGCACGGGTGGCTCTGTGTGTCCGTCCTTGGCCTCAGAAATCTGTCAGCAATGTCTGTAAAACAGCATCCTATAGACTATATACTCTTTGTGGCCTCCTTTGGGGATCAGTTTCCCAACAGATGGTGAGGACCAGATCTAACCTCAGCTTGTCTTGTAAAAGAAATACTCTGGGACACAAATAGCTGGGTGAGGGTCACAGTTACAGTTGTCATGGACTCTGAATTTAGCTTCTGTGTTGCTGCACAGCAGTAAAGGACTGTGGGCAGCAATTAAAGAGAGCAGAAATGCATTTAACAACAGAAGTCAAAAAGGCTTCTCCTGCAGCCAAAGGTGTGTTCCATTGTACATTATCTTGTCTTTTTCCCTTCAAGGAACGAGCTGGAGCGGCAGTTTCTGGAGCTGCTGCAGTTCAACATCAATGTGCCATCCAGCGTCTACGCCAAGTATTACTTTGACCTGCGTTCTCTGGCTGAGGCCAACAACCTCAGCTTTCCTCTGGAGCCCCTCAGCAGGGACAAGGCACAGAAACTGGAGGCGAGTAATATCAAGTTTAACACATGAGACTCACTTCTCTTCCTGCCCTGTCACAATTGTCGCTCTCTGAAAAGTATTTTATCTGGACACTGGCACAGACATTGCATGTACAGTAATCCATAAAACGCCATAGTGGGATTATCCTGCTTTGCTTGGGTGGGACGTCAAGGTCGTGAGCTTCATTCTTTGTATCTTTCGCTACAACTGCTTAAAGGTGCTTACGTCCTGCATGGGGGTGCCATCCCGTAAAAACTGTATACTCCGCCCACATTTGCTCCAATGCTGCATACACACCCCCACAAACTCCTCATGTAAACGTGGCTAGTGATGCTATCACCTCCCAGCAGCTTGAGCTCATTGCTAGCGCTAGATCACCAACTGATGTTGAGTAGTTCACCATAAATAACTAATAAAGTAACTTTAGAAATATCAAAATATCAATCAAAATAAAAAAAAGTTCATTCATAAATAAGTGAAAGGCCAGCTTCAAAAACTCCTGGAGGGAACCCTGTGTGTGTCTGTCCACTTTCATGTCTATTTTCCCTTCACCTTCTTTTACTCGACACCTTGCCAGCGGAAGAGCCTGCGTCACGCGGGGAGACATAATGAAGGGAATAATGTTGAAGATTAGATTAGATTAGATTAGATATGCCTTTATTCGTCCCTCAGTGGGGAAATTTGTATTGCACAGCAGCAAGAGTACAGAGTCAGTTAAGCAGTACAAAATACACAATATAGAAAAATATACAATATAAACGACCCAAGTATTAACAAAAATCCCAGTTGTTCCCAGAGTTATATACAATACAGTACGTAGATAATATGAGACGAGATGAGATATATGACCAGTCTATACACTGAGATCTTGTTAGAGAGTTAATATGAGGCATTATGGAAATACTTCACATAGAGCTTAGTATATTGCATATAGAGCCCTTAATATTGCACATGGAGGTTGATCAGATATTGCACAGTGAATGGGGTCTGGAGTAACTATACTGACTATAAAAGCAAGGAGAAAAGATTCCTCAGTGAAGCGACGCCCATGTATTCCACCACTGTTACGTTCCACAGCGTGTAAATAGAGGTCTGCCTTGGCAGTGTAACAACTGGTCATTTTAGTTTTGGATTGCGCTGCGGGCCCCGAGACGTAGTTAAGACATTGAGGTGGCTGCTGTGCACGTTCCTTCTGCTCATCTGTCATTCTGTTTTGCCTTCCAGGCTATCTCTAGGTTGTGTGATGATAAATACAAGGACCTGAAGAGGCTAGCCAAGAAGCGGACAGTGAGTGCAGACAACCTGGCAGGCGTGCACTGGTGTCCGGCTATCATTTCGTAATGGCAGCTGACCAAGGAAAGCGGCCGTCCAGTGAATGTGGGGGTTTGTGTGTGTCTGGTCAGACGCACACAAACAAACCCGACACTTTTATGAAGCAAGATTGCACACCTCTCTGGTTGTAAATAAATGAACTGCGCTGCACTGAACCAGACCGAGCCGGGCAGAACCAAACTGAGGTGTGTGAGCGCAACAAAATGAAGGATGAAGGAACTACAACGTGAGATGTCAATGTTGGAAGGGAAAACTAGCTAAAGGGAAAGTGCACTTTTTTGGAATTTATCCCATCATCCACAACCCTTATGTGAAACATGAACACATATTTCTGTCCCTTTTCTGTGCGTTCTAGCGAGAGAAAACAAGTTACTATGAGCTAGCTAACAATGCACGTCACAGGGAGCTACCTATTTCAACTGCGAAGCCCTTCTAAAAACCCACAAGGTTTTATAGTTTGATATCCATGCTGTGACCATGCATGAACATGTACATGTTTCCTAGTGCATTGATTTAGCCCAGGAGCCCACGCTACTTCCGTCAACAGCAGCAGCGTAGAAACATGGACAACACTTCAAATGGCCGCGCTCCTTGGGATGTCCGTGTCTGCCAGCACGAGACGTGTGCTCCGGGCCTCGGGTCAAACATGCTGACAGCAAAGCAGCATCTTGTTGAGCGTTGGTCACCAAATGGAGAGCTAGGTATCCGCTCTTCTGTCTGTGAGTGATGCCGAGACGAGCGGCGGGCCAGGCGTCGTGTTACTCGGCAGATAAATGTATATTTTTGGTGTTAGCTGCTAGAATAGCTTGATTAATATACTGGTCACTTATGGAAAATGGGACACTTTTGCCGTTTTTAGTTTTTTTTGTCAGGGCTCTGGCATCAAAATAGGTACCTCTCATAATGTTTATTGTTAGCTAGCTCGTACCGACTCCTCTTCTCTCGTTAGAAGGCACAGAAAAGGGAAAGAAATTTGTTCATGGTTGACATAAGTATTGTGCATGAAAAGTAGCAGCTTTGCTACATTTCTAAACTTTCCTGCTATCTTTCTAAGCTTCATTTGAAGAGTTTACAGACACATTTTTAATTGCTCACGCTCTTCCATTCCCAATTCAGTCCTACACAAGAAAGTATACATTCTATTATTGCATATCAGCACACTGTTGTTGATGATTTAACTCCTTGTTCATTTAGCCAACAGCCTTATACCTGACATTCCTGCTCAGTGAGCCAAAGAAAATCAGTCTTGGGATACTGCAGTTCACTTCCAGCAATATTCAGGCATTGCCTCGTTGTTGCGATTAGGTAGAGAAAAAGCATTCATACTTCCTCTCAGTCTGATGTGAAACGTACCAGAGGTCATGTTGTACTTTTTTCACTGCCGTTGTCTGACCCGTGGTCCCTGTTCTGAGCCACTTCAACACTTAACACTGGAGAAAACCACTCACTGACAGATAACGTCTTTTTTCTATTTGTGGTGACTAAAAACGTGACTCTTCAGGTCGTATGTCCTGGGGAGAGGCTGAATGAATGATTATACAACACTGCTCACACCAGATTGTATACCTTTGGCTCATGTGTGTCTGTATAGTGTACATACAGTGCCAGTGTGCAACATCTGCGCTTGTGCTCTTTCTTAGAATATTTTTATTCCTTTCTACTGTACATGAGGTATTCAGAGAAGTATAAAGATTTCAAATGGGCAACGATACCCTCAATTACTTGTTTCTCCTTCATGTCAGCATCCTACTAGAATGTACACAGCATAGGTGCATGCAGTCATACAAACATACACGGCCACCCGTTAAGCTGATGGAGGTACATGGATGTGCTTCTCTAGAGATACTGGTTCCACGGATCCCACCTGTGGGGGAATGAGGAACAGGTGGACAGTCTGTGACTGATGAACACAGTACCTTGGACTTCTGTTTGTATTTATAAAACCAATTAAGTGTTGCATCCTTCAGCATTCAGTCACCATTAACGGGTCTGCTTTACCACACCAAATTTTCATTCCCATTACTACTCTCTTCCTTGATCAAACATGCTTGACATGTGCTTGAATTTAGAACTTGTTAGCCCTGAAGACTTGTTCTCCTGCAAGGACGTCCTGCAGCCCCCTAAAATATCTCTGCAATGCCACGCAGGACGGCAGTATGCCTTTGCAAGTGTGTTAAGAATAGATCCACAATAGGGCTCGCGCCCATCTTCTGTTGTCTCAGGACAGCCAGTTGTCTGCAGGGGGGCTCAGGGAAAGGGAGCATTGCCCCTCATTGTCACTCCTGTCCTGATTTTAGTGACCAGAACCTTGACCGTGGTCCACCTGTATGAGGTCTACTGTGGGACTTAACCGGCTGGAAGTTATTTGGTGTTACTTAAGGTTCTGCTTGTGGGATCAGCAAACATGATGGGATCAAGTCCTTTGGAAATCATTTTTATCTCTGTCAATCACAGCATAACCTTAATGGGTGAGTGGAGTCCCTGATCTTTAAGGTTCTATCTAAAAGGTGGCATTTCCAATACAGTTTCTGCTTCCGTTTCAGGAAAGGTGTGGCTCATTGTGATGATCTTTCTACGCGTCCTCATCCTCCTTTTTGCTGGTTACCCTCTTTACCAGGACGAACAGGAGCGATTCATTTGCAACACCATTCAACCCGGATGCACCAACGTGTGCTACGATATTTATTCTCCCATCTCTCTTTTCCGCTTCTGGCTGGTGCAGCTTGTCACTTTATGTCTGCCTTATGTTGTCTTTACCATCTATGTGGTCCATAGGGTGTCAAACAGACTCACTGTGGTCATGGGTTCCTCCAATCAAAGTAAAGTCATAGAGCTTTACAAAATCCAGCAGGAGCTATCCGCAAAGAAGATACCTCCAGGAGTGGAGAAAGGGTGGCTGCGATGCTTCACAGGAGCCTACATCCTACAGTTGATATTTAGGACGTTGCTTGAAGCTGGATTTGGAGCGGCTCACTACTATATATTTGGTTTCTACATCCCCAGGAGGTACCTATGCCAGAACCCCCCATGTACCACCCAAGTGGATTGCTACATCTCTAGACCCACCGAGAAGACTGTGATGCTCAACTTCATGCTCGGTGTGGCGGCTCTGTCCCTTTTCCTCAACGTTCTGGATTTGATTTGTGCCATTAAGCGATCTGTGGAGCAGAAAAGTAAGGCAAAGATGATGGAGGATCTTTATGAGGATTGCTATGGAGACTTAAATACCTCCCTGGATCAACAAGCTGTACAATCTGAGGCTGGTCAAAAAGGAAGTTTCGGGAAGAGGCAAGGCAGCAGGGGTTCTAACAGAGGGATTGGATCAAGTCAGGATGCAACCTCTATGCCTTGTTCCTTGGAACCTCTGGGCTGCAACACCAACGGGAACAACGGCT
The DNA here is from genome assembly GCF_030265055.1 of Doryrhamphus excisus. NCBI lineage: Eukaryota > Metazoa > Chordata > Actinopteri > Syngnathiformes > Syngnathidae > Doryrhamphus > Doryrhamphus excisus. The sequence continues at coordinate 55,700 of NC_080486.1, forward strand.
ACTCTGCCTCCCAAGAGGAGACTCCAGAGACGGAAGGCAGTGAGGTGGCTCTCTGTCCCACGGGATCTCCAAAAGCTATTTGTGTCGATAAACGCAGCAGGCTCAAGCCTCCGCCGCCCCCAAGACGAGGCTCGGGTTATCACGCTGCGGCGTCACCAAGGCCTCTTCGACATGATTCCATGACAACCGCAGCCTGCACCAGGAGGATTGGTCAGTACACGTTGGTGGAGCTGGGTGGTGGCGCCGAGCTCTCCAATGATGAAAGTCATGAAAAAAGGTCAGAGTGGGTGTGACTTGCTTCTTTTATTCAAGACGTTGCCATGCAAGAGCAACATGAGAGCCAGCTCACGTAGGAACAACTGTCAGTGTCGCCCAGCTACCTTGTCATGCTTAGTCAGCGCATTTGCCTCCTGATATTTGCCAGCAGATCACATTGCCTTGGTTTGATGTGAAGTGACAATGTCCCGGCGTGAAAAGAAGCCTTAACCGCCCTTGAGCGCATGTTAACCTTGAGTTGAATCTAAAACTGCAGGCCACCTGTTTCCACGCCTCACTGTCCACAAACAAGGAGAGGCCTTGACCTGTCCCACGTATCTCACCTCATGTGGTCAAAGTTGATCTAATGAGCCTTTGGGCCTGTGCTGGGCTGCCTGTTTGACCGTTTGGTTGGTGTGGAAAAGAAAAACAATGTACAGGCTGAGCTGTTGATACCAGTGCAAAAGACAAGTGAGGATTCCTAAAGTCATTCTGCATCCCCAAAAGGTTTTGTATTTATGGGGACAGCTTGCCATTCTATTTTAGGGCCTTGCGGAGCTTAGGAGGAGCAACATCAAAAGCAATAGAGGCCAGTAAACCGCTGTGTTGCCCCAGGGACATTGATTTGCTTTCACAGATTGTACCACCAAACCCCCACAGTCTCCCACAGAATGCTAACGGTCCACTCAGCCTTGTCCGCTTCATGTGAAGTGAGCATGGCTTGCGAGAGTAAATCATTTACTCTCATGCGCTCCCAGCTCCGACAGTCGTCTTTGTGTAAATTGATAGCGCTTGATCTTTCATGCTGGTGGCATCTTTTTTTTTTGAAGGTAGAAACCAAAGCTCCAGGCCTTCTGGATTCCCAATGCTGCTCTCTGATTGACTTGAGTGAATGAGCAGGAGGGCGGCATTTTGTCAGATGACTGTCAGTGTGTCACGACACACCTTCTACCTGCTTCAGTTACAAAAGACTCCCTCTTCGTTTGCTCAAAACTTTAGATGTGTTGTTCACCTGAAAGGCCATCATTGCCTTCTTAATGCAACTATATATTTAGTATTTGTTACTTTTGAAGCATTCAGCACCTTTAGTTAAAGGCTCCTTTCTGTGCAACCTCTGACGGACTGGTGTGCTCCAGATATAATAGTTATCTAATGCTGTATGTACCGATGTAAAAATGATAAAGCACAATGTCTAATGAAAATACTGTACAAAACACGCGGGGAACACCAACTCACCATCAGTGTGAGTCTGGACTTGAACAGAGAAAAATGATAAAGTCCATTTTGCTGCAGAGTATTGTTTTGGTAGTAGTATACAGAACACGCACTAGCATGTATTATTATACAAGTCGCTTCCCATTAGCCTGGTAGCCAGTATAATCCACATATTACCGTGTGCGCATGTGTCTGTTTTCTCCTCTCTCGTCTCCCAACAGGCAGGAAGGGGGTTCACCTCGGCACATTTGTTCTATAGAACAAGGGCATGAACAGAGTGAGCCCTGTTGTCAGTGGCTTGGGCTTGGTGGGTGGAGGCGGGGCCTCTAGCATACACACGGCGCTGTAGGGTGTAAGCGTGTAGAAATCAAATGATGTTCATCTGGTGACATCTGCCTTAATACTCATACTGAACTCATCATAATTCTTCTAGTGTACTGATTCTACAAATACTGAATCTGACAAAGGTGTATGCATGATGTCCCGTTTCTCAGCATATGCGGGGCTGCTAATGTGTCTTTTTCACATGCAAAGCAGGTCCTTAGGACAAGCAGGACCAGCTCTACCTGGATGTGCCACATACTGTAGGGTGAGTACCATGTTTACTTGTAGTCTAAAAGTCCTGACATAACATGATATGGCTTTTTGTGCTTTGAAGGGTTGACAGGTCTTTTTCCTGTCATTTAGATACAGCATCCTGCTACTATGGTCTTTATTGACACGTGCAAGACATTTTCCATTGACTGTTATCTTGGCTGCTTTGTTGTGTTGCAAACCTGCATACACTCTTGAGTTTGATAACCTGTTTTTATACTGTTCCACCTCAGCAATGGTTTGTCTGTCTTTGCAAAACAATTAGAGCCTTTTCAATTTCAACTTTTAAATGACAAACAATACAAATCTGACTTTTTTCAATCTTAAAAAGCCCATGACGAAATATGTACTTCGAGTTCATGAAAGCAAGGTAATTAGGCTTTAAACGCTTTACCTCTTCTTCTTTAGTCACAGCAGCGCAGAAAATTCAGTAGCAAGGGCGTCCTCTGGTGGACAAAAATGTCAGCCACTTCAACCAAAACAATTGTCCCATTCAGAAATCTGTCATATGGGTGGGTAGCACCCTCTTATGGTGAATAAATGTCATAGCAATTCGTAGAGCTCAACAGCATAACTTGTGACTGCCTGGGCGGGGCGGACCTGTCCACACAAAATGCAGAATACGTGTATTAATGTTCACCATATTACAAGACTCCAGTGAAAGTCGCTAGATTTGTTGCTGGTCGCGTTTAGGTTTAGAATGTGGCCAGATCCAGCAGAAAATCGCCAAGCTGGCCAACACTGCTTCTTCCTTGCACATGCCACCCTTTACCAGTAGCAGGCGCTGTTGCAACACTTCTGCCATAATTGAACATAGCACAGCTACATTCTTATTGTATGATAGATAGATAGATAGATGGATAGATAGATAGATGGATGGATAGACTTTCTTGATTGTCATTGCACAAAAACACAACAGAGAAATTGCCAACAAAATGTGGATTACAATCGTTATTAGTACTAGTCTTTCCTGCATGCATTTGGGTGCTGAAACGCAAGGTTGGAAAAGGTCAGCAAATACATAAAATAACGACAGTAAAAAAGAATAGAATCATAAAACATATCCTGACACCAGAATTGACCTGCATCTTTATGGCTGCGTGAAACAAACCAACAGCTGAGATGTTCTTTAGGGGAGAACACAATTTCATAAAAGACATGTTAAGTTAAAAATCCAGAATGAACCGAGAGACTATAAGAGAGACCATTATCTACTGCACGTAAAGAACGTTTCCAAGGCGGGGAGTGTAAAGAGCCCGGTTCCTACAAACTGCAGCAACAAACACGCTGCTCTGCTTTCGAGGACTTTATGGGTGGCAGAATAAAAGCTGTACTGTGGCGTTTTCAACACTAGGTGATGCTCATAGCTAGAGCTGAATTGCAAGGTGCTGCGGTGGTCATTTCAAATCATGCATGCAAATAGGGTGATTTTGTGTGAGCTCCACTTCCAGAAAAGCTGCCACTGTACAGCAGATGTTGCATTTCTAGGCATGTTACACAATATCATCTTCTAAAAGCACTTGGGCTTCCTTGGGGACCACCAGGAGATACATTTGTTGCATTAAAAGGCCTTGATTAGAAGGTGCAACATGTGAGATCATCTGAACAGACCACCTGTGGCTCCTTCTTTGCAATTTCACAATCATTCATGAAAAGGTCCCTGCGCTCGCTGACGCAGCTTGAGCTCCATGGAGTGATGTTTCAATTCAGGCCTGGAGAAAAAAAAACACAAGATCCAGGGCCACTGGCGGGTTTCAGTCCTGACAATCGCCCAAAATGCAAGGCTTCCAAAAACGCTCTTTCAACGGCCATCAAAGCCTGCAAATGGGACATTTAGGGACCTCTGGCACATCCTCACACACGGCACCTTCATTCGCTGCTGTTAGGAAAGAAAGATCAAAGTTTGCCCAGATGAAAAGGGTCCATTCCCTGCATTTCCACCACATTCACCCAGTGCCCCCCCTCGCCTTTTTTTTCACTAAACGAAGAAAGTGGGCTTCTGCAGGCATGTGAAGAGGACTGGAACAATTATGGAGATGCTCCAGCTCAACCCCTACCTCTAATTACAAGTTCCTGGTGATGAAAAGGAACTCCAAAAAGCAACCATACAACGCACTTTGAAATTTATCACGTTTTATTGTCAAAATAAAAGTCTTTTTTTTTTGGCTCTTCCACAAAAAAAACATCTACACTTTGTACAAATATACAATACTTATAAACTTTTCTTTTATACACAAATATACACAAGCTTCATATAAATAATTGTTTTTTTTTTTCAATCACAAAATGAATGACCCGTAAAATCATCCCGAAAAGCCACAGGGGGCATTATTAAGGCTTAATTGATCTTTGACAATGTGACGTGTTACCGAGATGGGTGAAAACATCAAAAAGCTTGTTTAGAATGGTCTTTGTGTGACGCTAGCTACAAGAAGTAATGCCCCCAAGCTGGAGATGAGCTAGACCGTTTCAGTCTCCTCCTCACACTTCATTCCGATGCAAATGGCTTAAGACGGGGCGTGATGGGTTATTAGCAGTCCTCATAAGCTGCTTTTGGCCTTCTCCATTCAGACCTGTGACAAAGGCATCTGCTTGGGGCAAGACACAGAGCTGGCCGTGCCAGACCGCCACGTCAGGCCCGTGCTCACGTCGCTGTACATGGAACCACCGGTGGGCTTGCTTCCCCAGCAGCACCTGGTGCAGAAAGTCCTCCAAGAGTCCAAAGTCTTTCCTGACCAGATCCACACTCCGGATGTGATGCCCACCAGAAGGCACATGAAGTACTTCAACATAAAGACAGCGTAGTCTGGCCTGCTGTGGTCCCGCTCGTGTAAACAGTTGGAGCAGTTGTGGGTGGTCTCCCATTTCTGCCTGTTGTGCTGCTCATAGAAGAAACAAGCTACTATAACGGTGGCTGGAACCGTGTAGAGCACCGTGAAAATACCGATTCTGATCATCAGCCTTTCCAGTTTGTCCGTCTTAGTGCCACCTTGCTTGATGACGTTCCGGATCCTGAACAGAGACACAAATCCGGCCAAAAGGAACATGGTTCCAATGAATAAATAAATGACCAAAGGGGCCAGGACGAACCCGCGCAGGTTGTCAAGGTTCTGGTTGCCCACATAGCAAATCCCAGCCACCGAGTCCCCATCCACAGAGCTCAGGGCCAGAACGGCGATGGACTTCATGCTGGGAATGAGCCATGCTGCCAAGTGGAAGTACTGGGAGTAGCTGGCAATGGCTTCGTTGCCCCATTTCATCCCAGCGGCAAGGAACCAAGTCAGGGACAAGATGACCCACCAGATGGAGCTGGCCATGCCAAAGAAGTAGATGAGCAGGAAGACCACCGTGCACAGTGCCGGTCCGGTTGTCTCATAGTGGATGTGCTCCACGTCGTACTCCCGGCTGCAGGCCACCTTCTCGTGGCCGGCGATCAGCCGCACGATGTAGCCGACGGACACAAACATGTAGCAGGCAGAGAGGAAGATGATGGGTCTCTCTGGGTACTTGAAGCGCTCCATGTCGATGAGGAAGGTGGCCACCGTGGCGAACGTGGAGACAAAACACAAAACGGACCACAGCCCAATCCAAAAGGCGGTGAAGGCCCGCTCGTCGTGGGTGAAGTAGGGGCTGTGGCACGGCATGGCACAGTTGGTGATCAGTCCGGTTTTGACGCGGTTGTGAAGTGGGTGGCGCTCTGTGTTGACAAGCACCATGGGATCCAAACACGTGCAGCCAGGCTCGCAGGCTGCTGCGGGCGGCTTGTACTTCCGAGGAGCACCGGGTCTTCCCGGCTTCATCTTGGGGGGCTGGTACCCCTTCCCGGGGTGGTTGGTGGGCTTGGAGAGAACCGGTGACGCGGTGGTGGCGTCGGTTCTGTTGTAGTCCATGCACAGTGTGTCGGGGTTACCCTGTGTCGGCAGCAGGTCACACTTCATCCGGTCCGGCCATGGGAAGCCATACTGCCTCATGAGGGGAGCACAGCCAGCCCGGGCTCTCTCGCACACGCTCCTGCACGGCGGGAGCGGCTTCTTGTAGTCCTCCAGACAGATTGGTGTGTACATGCTGCACAGGAAAAACTTAAGATCGGGGGAGCACTGGATCTCGACCAGGGGCCAGAACTGGTGAACCTCCAACCCAGCCTCGTCCTGCGTGTCGTGATTGAACTGATTGGGCATGTAGGTGTAATTGTAGCCGATGCCTTTGCATAGGGGCACGGCTATTTCCTGGCAGGTGATCTCCTTGGCGGTGGTGCAGCTGGATCTGGGCAGGAGCGCGAGTGAGAGGAGCAGGTAAATCCCAATCAGATCTGGTTCCATCTCTCAGAACAGCGTGGCCCGTCGTGCCGCAAAATCCTCCTTCCGCTCGGGTCAGATTCCACGCAGCGAGCCCATGCCGCGTCTCCGTGGAGCTTGCATGGAGTTGCGAGGCTGTGTTTACCAAGATGGCTGAGAGGAGAGTCCGCCGTCTTCTATCTCGTCACTATCCTCTCAAACAACGATCTGCTGCTGTCGTGACACATACACAAAAAATGGTGTATTTTCCTCCTCTTATTTCTTCAAACAACACATTCACCGGGCTCGTTAAATCCTTTTTAGGCGGCTTCTCATTCAAATCAGTCGCTGGCTGACCAAGTGGCGCATTTATACACAAGAGGCAGGCAGGTCACGCCCCCGAGCTGTTCCACCAATCGCAACGCGACAAGGGCGGGGTCTCAGTCAAATCACTCAAGGTTGTACAGGACTGAAATGTTTTGGTGCAAACAAACCAATGTAAAACAACACAGTTGTACTTTAGTCGAAGCGAACAATACTTCTTTTTTGTTTTGTTTTTTCAAATTATGGTTGGTGTGGCGATCATAATTATAATTCGTTTTATTCATATAGCGCTTTAAAGACATTAAACTAAAGACACCAAATTAAATAAGAGTGAACGATACAAGGGTAGCCTATATTTACATAACGACACACCAAAAAACATTAAAAGCAACAATATGGGACCATCATATTAGAACACCACCATAATAACTATATTATTAGTCTATTGCTATTGTAAATTAACAGTCCATATTACATAGTGTATTGCAATATGCGTACTAGCAAGCAAGTTGTGTGTGTGTGTGTGTGTGTGTGTGTGTGTGAGAGAGAGAGGGAGAGAGAGAGAGAGAGAGAGAGAGAGGTAAATTGGCTCATTTGTGCATGATAAGACTACCCAGGGAGCTGTCTGTCCTTGTGAAAAGCTGTTTTATTTTTCAAATGGGGTGCTAATGTTTCGTTTAGCGCTTGCAAAGATCTCCACAGGAGGCGTAATTGCAAGCTTTAACAGAGGACCTCATATCTGTGTTAACATGCTCTGTGCTGCACTAATATTTAGTCTTTGCATGATTTCTTATTCATGATTTCATTTTGTTACCTTGGGTCTACTTGATCACAGCTTTAGTTAATATTAACACGTTTCACAAAAGCAAATGACAAACATGACCCACATACTTCTTTAGCAACACCTCTCTTCCAGCAGTATTTTTCACATTATATTATAAACTATTAACATGATTAGAACATGGTAGCCAGCAGTTGGAAGATACTGCTTTTAGGACAAAAAAAGGTTCATGTTAAAAAATAAAAAGGGACGGCCGGACGTGATTTATTTTCAATGGGGTGAAAGAGAGCAGCTCGTGTGAATATCAAATGCAATGAAGCAATGCTCCTTCAAGAGGAAAGGGTAAATTATGGGAGTGATGTTTTAACATGAATGTTATGAAAACTATTTACTAAAGTTTTTTTTATATATAGATGTATATGTCTCATTCTAGTCGTTTTCTATGAATAAGGATTTTATAGCAGTAAGATAACTGCAATACCACAAATTAGGGAGGGGGGGTTGATCCACTTATCGATACCACTGATAGCAAGGGTAGTGCAATGCGGCGTAAACAAAGCTATGGCAGTATTGTGGGTGTGTACTCTGTATGGCAGCCATCACCAAATGGCGGATTGGGACCCAGTCTAATAATAATAATATAATAACGTATAAACCATGCTCGATTGCAGCGGCCGTTATTACTTCAGTTGTTAGGGCAAAGTTGAGGTTACAGTTGTTGAGGGCAAACAATGTGACGTCAAAATGAGCCAATGAAACGGTTTGTTTACTTGGCTCGCGAATGACAACCATCCATCCATTTCCTATCCTGCTTAATCCTCCAAGGCTTGCTCAAAAGTAAAACAGTTGATGGAGAAAAGCCAACATTTCAAAGTGAAAGGACGGACCCATATGTCTTCATTCTTCCAGAATCCAGTGCCAAAGCGCTGTGTCTCATGTGCTGTGAAACTGGAGAGCCCAGTGTGACAACTGGAGGAGAGTCATAGCACATTCACCAACGATTGGATGGCTATTTCAGCAAAACATCTTTTGCTGACAGGAGAGTGCTGCTGCTGCAGAGCCCTTACTCATAGGTACACACATGTAGGTACACACACGTGTACACACATGTACATGTACTGCAGCATTTCTGTTCAAGAGACACAATTATGATTTCCTATTATTATATCAGCGTAACGGTGCAGTTTCATTTTACTTCAAAATAAGCCGCTTGTGTTCGTTCATTGTTTGTACAGTCAGACTTTTTACTATTGATGTGAAATTTGGTACTGTTTTCTTAAAAGGCAATTTGGTTGACAAAATAAGTGTGTTGTTGGTCTCAATTACTTTTTGTCATGTCCCCAATGGGACCCCCCCCTGCCTCTTCCACCCCCCAATATCAGCGTAATATTCCAAGTGATGTGACATGATTACGCCAAATCGTCTCGCTACTGTCTTTGATACTGTAAGTCATAACCCAGAACAAAACCAGAATGCATTGGTGTAAATCAGCTTTTTATTGAATCAAGTCCCTGCCGAGGTGTTCAGGGCGCGTCTGACCGGTAGCAGTTATATGCTGGGAGGTGAATTGAGTGAGCCAGCGCTGTGCTGGTTTATGCACGTCTCTGTGACTGCTTGTTCATGCATACAAGGGATGGTGTTAAATCGCCCATTATGTGTAAATAATACCATATCTGCTCATCAGGTGTTGGCCTCATGCTGTGAGAAAATATGAGCTCGACCAACATCGGGATCCAATGTTAATGTGTTCCACTGAAACGGCAATTCCGCCTGGCAGAATGAAGAGTTCCAAGAGGAAGCCCATCAAGTGTGACTGCTTCCTAGAGCCGCGACTATATGAGAAGGCGAGATGGAGTTGTGCTAATGCCACTTTATCTTGTAAAGGGGAAAAGTTTGGAGGAGATTTAGCCTTTATCTGCTGGACACAATTCCAAGAGCTTGGGTGGCATTTAGCGGGCTCACACTAACCCCAGACTTCATTAGCCGTGTTTGCTCAGACCTCTTCTCTGCTAAGAGGTGGAGGAAGGCTCCCCGGGCTTCGGCCTATAGACTCTCCATACTGGGCTTGTTTGCTTATGGCTGCCCCCAGTTAATCACTTTCAGGTGGAGATGAAGTAGATGGAGCAAGGCTGAGGGGGATTTGGTTGAGAGCGGCTTTTTCTAAATGAGGTGCTCCTGAGGTGACAAAGTGTGGAGCGTGTACCCTGTGAATGAGCTCACCTAGGGCCCATTACCTTAACAAACACAGCCGGCCCCTCCAATCAGCCTACTGCTGGGAGTACGGCCCCTGTAAATCCTCCTTTCCAAGCACTGTCCATGTGTGACTGACCACTGGCTGTTTTCTTTTGAGTCAGAGGAGCTGGCAAGTTCTGGCAAAAAGCTTTGCTTTAAAGCTGGACATTACCTCCGCTAAGATTTTACAGTGATTAATACACGAGCAGGGACATTGTTTTACGATCATTCGCTGCGCTTACGATGTACACTTAAAAAGTTATAGCCAGCTTGGAAAACAGAAAACCATCCTTGTTAGTTGGCCCGCACACAGACCCGGAAAAACACGTCCATTCACACTCATTTGGACGTTTTCAACAAGAAACACTTGAGAGGATTCATCTTGCAATGTTGTTGGCTGACACGTTCTTCTTGCTCTCGCCATCCCCCGGTGGGCCCAAATTGTTCTGGCTGGTGAGGCCTGTTGCCAAAAGATCACATTGATTGACTTCGCTCTTGCCTTGAATACGTGCATGAATTTATTGTGGCCTGTTTTACTTGATTATTTTGTCTTTCTGTTCATTTCAATTTTTACAAAAAGTCTGCAAACTATCCTTCCAGGATCTGCCATGAAGACAATGGAAGTTTCTTTCCAGCAGAAGAAGATGATGAGGAGTCTTGTCTAATCTGATATGACACCTCAGGAAGGGGCACATTTTCCGGTTTATTGCATGTTGCAGTGTTGATCTGCTTCCAGTAAAAGAAGCATCGTGTGTTGATTACGCAACACCAGTTGGGGGGAAGAGCTGCTGCCTATACAGCATGTGTTGATATCGATATCGGTGATGCAGTGCTGGACAATATGGGAACTTTGGAGCAGCTACAGGTTATTTTTCAAGCGTGATTGATGTGGTCCTAATGACAACGTGTAAGATTCAAAACATGACATTGACTGCTCAGCTTCAGCCAAACGACTGACTGCTTTTGGCTGCCATTGCTAAGCCAAGCAAGTGTGTGTGTGTGTTGGGTCATTGTTTGGAGTTTGCAGCCATCTGATGCCACAAGAATGTGGCCAGCTCGCAGGAGTCTGCTCTTGGCTGCCGTGACGCCTGCTACTTGACACTCCTGACAGATTTATCTCCCTCTTGTAAAACAGCATGCAACTTGTCCTTTCCGCTCAGGAAGATTTGTTAGCCATACACCAACACGTGCACACACACACACACACACACACACACACACACACACACACACACACTTGCACTTATGCAGAGCTTGGAATTATTCAAATATTGAAAAGCATGGTTACTATAGATATCACTAATATTTGTATAGGATCGATACTAGCAGGATGATATCAGCGTGGTTAACCATGGGGGGGGGGGGGGTATGAGAGAGACAGGGAAATAGTGCAGACCTGTCATGTGTGTGTATATATATATATATATATATATATATATATATATATATATATATATATATATATATATATATATATATATATATATATATATATATATATACACAAACATATTTGACACATCCAGATTATTTTTAAAAGAAAATATTCAGTTTTGATATTAGTATTTGAAATGGTTGTATGTTGAAAATGGTTAGAGATGAAGGCATACTGTAACGGAGAGGAAATCATCAGATGGACCCAAAGTTAGTGATTGGATGTCCATATCAATGTCCATTAATGTCCATATACTAGGACGGCGCCCGTCTCAGAAATGGTCAGGTCCCTGTCTCCACCATTTAGCTCGTCTACTCTTTCTCATCTCTCACCCAATACAGCCATCATCATCATCATCATCATGATGTACAGTGGGTCTTGAACACCACTCCCCCTTCACCTTCATTAGAAGTGTATTTTTTCTGCAGTGCGCATTTCGCCATTCAGGTTTTTTTCTACGTCCCCTATGTATATTTATATATATGCTCTGTTTGTGTGTGTATATATATATATATATATATATATATATATATATATATATATATATAGGGCCTGATGCCTATTTTTTTCCATCACCCTTAGCCGATGGCCGATTTTGCATGGGCCGATATTTGTGGCCGATACTGCTTTTGATCCCTCTACATGAAAAAATGACCATGATAAATATTACAGGTCTCATGTTTAAACAAATATTTATTGAAATGTAAACACTGAACACAGTAGGATTCAGCTTTCTTAAACATACATTTAAACAGCATTATCAACTTTAAAAGGAATAAATATTCAACCATGTGCAAAACATTTCTGTCGTAGTTTAAATTGATCTAACATCGATGTGATGACTGCTCCTCCGCAGCGTGACGGGCACCGCCCCCCCCGCCTCCACACACAAACACATCACACTGACACAATTTAGTAAGATATATAACATTTAACATTTCTCTCATCATTAAAGTTGGTGTTATGCACGCTAAAGACCTCTCATAATCAGGCACGGCTGCTCCAATTCCTTCTGCGTGTGTGTGTCCGAACACGCACACACACATAACACGACACGCATTTAACCAACACCATGGGACTGAATCGCCAACGTTGCCATTAAAGCGGTGTTGGTAACAGATACATGGTACATATTAGCCTCCAACTCCATCAACATCTCCTAATTCCAACGGTAGGCACTTTTAAAGATGAAGCATTCAGCAGCATTCCCGTTTTTCAGACTCACAAACTAAACTATATAGAGGCGTCGCTGGGAGCACTTCCTGGTTCCCGGCGTGCTTTGCGGCACAATTGATGTAAATAGTTCGTCAGTTTGGAGTTAAAGCTGCATAGTTGTTCATTCTTGTTCTGCTCAACGAGTGAGAGTGCTTTTATTCGTCTGTTGCGTTGGTATGTGATGTTTTTGGGCATTGTTGTGGTCACACCGTGACTTAAACTGTTATGCCCAGCGATCACCCAGTGAAATGTGATGGGTTGGCTAAGGGTGACTAAACCAGGCGTACCCTTATATCTGTGAACCTGCGCCCTTTGTTGTATTTAACATTGGGAATGGGGTCCTCTGCTGCTGGGGCAACATAAAGTTGCCCGTCAGATTATGTACTGATGAAACAGTGCACACTTTGGGCGACGTTATTTTCTCAATTGAACTCAGTTCAGTCAGACTCTTTAAAGAATCCAAAAGGTATGGAAAATGAGATGTTTCGTGTTGGACATATTTCTGTATTGCCATACTGGCTCCTGGAAATGGAGTCCAGCGTTTTCAAGCATGTATGCTTTTCCCCATTCTTCCTCCGGTGTTGTGCTCTATGAGCTAGCTCTTTAAGACCTCCTGTCTAGCCTGCGTAAGAAAACAGATGGAGCAAGCGAGGATGAAGGGCAGACGGAAAGGAGGGAAGTGCAAGAGAGGCGGAAAAAGGCTAGGCAGGGAAATGGGAAAGCAAGGCAGGGTGGGATGACAGCAGATGTGTAACACAAATGGCCTTGCAGAGTTTGCAACTTCGGTGAAACTCCAAAGTCTTGTCATGCAGATCAGAGGCGAAGCAATGCCCCGTTGAGCCTCCCTGGCATCCTATAGTCCTCATTAGCCGTGATTAAAAAATGATTATGTACGTAAACAAAGGTACAACCTTCATGTTCATACCTTCAAATTCACACACACTATATTTTAAACTCTTCACTGCTGTATAAACAAGAGAAAACGCCACAAGGCCAAATAGTGGAACATGGATGACCTTATGCATTCCTGCCCCCCCATCTCTCCATAGACAGACTCTCGACAAGCTTCAAATAAACATTGACACTCATGTCTTTCACAGATAAATTAAGTCATATAGATGTATGATGACGATGAGCTCAGTTCTTCCTGGTGGTCAGTGAACACCCGCATATGGTATTTTTTTTTGTGGCTTTCTGGAACCTTCACATACGCTCGAATAGTCCACCTTGTATCCTTCATAGTTGATATTGTAGCACCCCCAATTCTATTTTGCTATTTGATGTGCTCTGGTTCAAGTGCAGAATGCACGGTGAACGAGTGGTTAGCACACATGCCACACAGCTAGGAGACCCGAGCTGGATTCCACCCTAGGGCATATCTGTGTGGAGTTTGCATGTTCCCCGCCGGTTTCCTCCTACATTCCAAAAACATGCTTGTTACTTGGCCACTCCAAATTGTCCATAGGTATGAATGTGGGTGGGAATGGTTGTTTGTCTATATGTGCCCTGTGATTGGCTGGTCACCAGTCCAGGGTGCACCCCGCCTCTCCCCAAGACAGCTGGGATAGGCTCCAGCAGCATTTCACGAGGAAAACAAAGACCATTCAGATGAAGTGCTCTGAGATAGACAGGCTCCCAGCCCAGATCACAAACACAAACTCGGGGTTGCACTGTCAACGCCAAACAGACTTGATGTGTGTTGGTGTGTGGTTGTGTGTGTGTGTGTGTGTGTGTGTGTGTGTGTAGGGGGCTGGGGGTGCTGACAGGTGAGTAAACACAATACTCTGAAAGTCCAAGTGAACATTCCTAAAAGGTCTCAGGCAGCATAGCAAATATTCCACACTAAAGTATAAATCCTCTTTGTGGGGGCTGGCCTTTAAGACCTTCCACACCCCTACGCCCTGACACGACTCTGTGAGGAGCTATCACTGGACTACACTTTATTGTGTTTTTTTTAGAGTACTTTCCTACCTAACTATACTGACCTACCTACACTGTAAATTTTTGTTTTTCAGCTTTTAGTTCTGTTAACTTATTTTTGTGCATCAGGTCAAATAAATTTAGCCAAAAAGTTGAGACAACTAGAAATTTTTGGTTTTGATTCTCCCAACTAATCAAATAGTTCAGTCTACTTTGAAATGTGGGTGTGGCCAACTTGTACAAGAGTGTGATGGGTTTTGCACATGCTCAGACGCTTGTGATGGTGCCACTCGTACATGCACTCACACACATACACACACACACACTGCAGTGTGACGCGCACACCCCCCCCCGCAAGCCTCCACATACAAACACATCACACTGACACAATTTAGTATGATATGTAAAACATTTCTCTCATCATTAAAGTTCGTGCTGTGCACGCTAAAGACCTCTGATAGCAGACACGGCTGCTCCAATTTTATTCGTCTGTTGCGTTGGTATGTGATGTTTTGGGGATTTCTTGTTGTCACACCATGACTTAAACTGTTATGCCGAGCAATCACCCAGTGAAATGTGCTGGGCAATGTATGGTGTCAAAAGCAAACTAATTCTTATACTTGACATTCCTGTTGCCTGTTTCAAAACCAATAATTAAAAGATTTAGCAGGCTAATTAAAATTTGAGAACATGCCCTTGTTATGAAACTGTGGCAGGGTTAGAGTTAGAATGTGTGTTGTTGGGTTCTGTGGCAATGTGTAGTTGCCTGACGGATGCCTGTCTGCAAATCATGCGGCAACAAAATATATCGGCAATCTCACCCCTGTTTCGGCCGATACTTATTCCGTAAAGAACGCAAATATCGGCTGATCCTGAGTATCAACGATGTAAAATAAGTAATCTCAACTCATTTTCAAATCAGGTTAACAACTTGATACAACAAAAAATATTTGTTTATTCCACCTAATAAAGAAAATTCCTACAACAAAGCAATAAGTCACGTGAACTTTTAAATTGGAGAAACTTAGTTGTGAGTTGAAATTACTTGAAATAATTTGCTAGATTTAATCAAGATTTTAAGGCAGCGAGGTTACAAATTATTTTAAATTGAATCAACTTGGATTTTCTTACAGTGTACCTATACCTATTTACCACGGTCACTTCTAAATGGGCCAAAATAGCTTGGAATGCCAGAGCAGTGTGTGTCAAGTGGATAGCCCCCCGCGCCCCCCGCGCCCCCACCACCTTAACCCTGCAAGCAATAATGCTGAGCTCCCCAGTGGACGAGGCCTGAGCATCTTTTATTGTCACCTCAGGCTGCATCCATATTCTCAGAAGGTAAAATGTTCTATGACTAAACCGTAGCTTTTAATCTGGTCTATAACCCCCCCAATCTCCCCTCCCCCATCCGCCTTTCTGTCTCTTCATTTCTCCAAGCTCATGTGTCTGTCATTCTCCTGGCTTTTGTGTCTTCTTTTGGCCGTTGAATGCTGCTTTCTCACCGTTCCCCTCACCCTCCATCTCTGTTTCCCCCTCACGCACTCACTCGTCCCTCATTCACTCTTGGGCCTAATTATGACATAGCTGTGAATAAATACATGGATTTTTATCCTGAAAGGCTGTGGGTGGGGTCGGAACCCCGTGCTCTATTTTGCTGAATTCTACACTCTACACACAAGGTGCGCGTGCAAAATGGATGGCAGATTTCCTGGGCGCAGTAATTGTGCCTCATTAATTCTCACTGTAATGGTGCCTAGCTAAACAGGCTACTCAATTAGGGGCCTTCAATAGGCTGGCTAATCAGGGGACAAAAGCTGCATCTCAGAGGCCATTAGGCCTGGAGGACGAGCTTCCATTGTAAAGAGTGGCCTGTGATGCCTTCATCTTCCACCAATCAGGTGGGAAAGAGTGGGGCTGGGGGGGCGAGTAGTAGCTCCAGCTTTAGGCTAAGCGGCATTAACCCTTCCACTGCAGCAGATGAGCACATCTGCCCAACCATAATAACTCTAATATTCATGTAATATCTTATATTATTAGATTATTGTATTATTTCAGTAAAAATAGAGTACAGTCAAAATACACTTCAGTTTTTTGTGTGATTCGCTTTACGTCAAGAAGTTTTGCCAGGATTTTGCCCCAGGAAGCAAACATTGCATTGATAGAAAGCTGTATGCTGTCCTGGCTGCTCAGTACTTCCAAGAAGTCACCTCCAGTTTATGTGAAGGCGAACAGGCAGGTGCAAGTATTTATGGTAGCTTGCCTTCACTTCCATCTTCAACATACTTCCACCTCTTGTCGCCAAAGTATGGTTTGATCTTCTTCTTCTTTTTCAGCTTTTCCCTTCAGGGGTTCGCCACAGCAAATCAATCTCCTCCATCCAACCCTGTCTTCTGCATCTGGTTGATCTAATGGTTTGATTGAATGAAATACAACTTCTTCTACACTTGTAAGGCTGCTCTGAACCTTAGCTGTACAATATACAGTACAGTAGAAAACTTGAAAGTATAGTTCTAGCTTATAGTCATGTATATGCACATCCAAGGAGATGGATATCAGATACTAACACACACTGCTTATGAGTGATACTGCATATAACGTACCGCATCTTTTCTCATTCAACCAAGCTTTCACCAAGCCTTTGACAAAAAGGCTTCACTTTATGAACTATTATTCATGAAAATGTTCTGTCCCAAACAGCAGCCAAGCTGTCCAGCAAGCTGCTCTAAATACTGACAAGTACCAGCATGTTAGTGTCGTGTACTTTGATGTTGCAAAAGCCACAGACACAGCAGCGTGTAATCGGTGTCTTTACCCACATTCTCTTTGGCCCTTGAAGGCACCATGTCTCCTGACTGCTCACCTGGGTTCAATGATTCCATTGCCAAGACACTACATAGTAAGCTGCGCTGACTTCATGCTCCTCAGTTGCGGGGGACGAAAAGCCACGGACAGTGACTGCAGGTCAGTGTGTTCAAACATCTAGGTCTTTGAAGCATCATGTGGGCTTAGTTTGGCCCGGACACCTTGTGTTTGTTGGATCTGCTGAACGGGTGATTTGACTGCAACTGTAACAAAGCCACCGTGTTAGCATTTGCCACAATGTTATGTGGCAAATGTCTTCTTGTATGTACAGTATAAAGCACATTATAGCAGCTTCATTTGCTTTGCTAATGTTAAGTCAGCATAAGTTAGCTTGTTAATCTATTTGATGAATGGTATGACGTGGATTGTTTGGTCCATGCAGGACAGGTGCCCCAGCCTGTGGGATCCACCAATGGCGAGCCAAGAAGCAAGGCCAGGAGGCTGGACATTCACTGCTTTGAGTCAACGTTCTATGCCTGTGGTCTGGTAGGAGGCTGTGAAGCCTGTTTTCCACAGCAGGAGTACGTCTTACATTGTGTATGGGTAACCATTAGGGGTGTGCAACGCAGCCCGTATTAGTATTTGTATTTCTTGAGGTGGGAAAAGTATTTGTATTTGAGTAAAATTTTTAATGAAACATAAATACTACTACAAATAATAATTAAGAATAAATTGATGTGTTTTCATAAATCTACCAATGAACCTGTAAGGAAAATAATAATAGCCATAACCTCATGGATGGCTGAACCAAAAACAAATATCATTGTGAACATAACCCCCCCCCATTTGGTACCTTTTAAGTTAGGGTGGGGTCACACTTAACCCCACCCAGGAGTGCATCCAATTCTACCCAAGTTCCCAAGCCTTACTTAGTTAACCGTTTAAAGCCAATGTGAACGTTACACTGTCAACAGCCTTAACGTTAGCGAGCTAATGCTAACAGAGCCAACAAGGGAACGCCCAACCTCAGAAGTAGAAACTAGCAACTAAATGCAGCCCATCGGAATCGTCTCCCGGTCAAACGCCGCTATTACTGATAGTTGAAAACAGCGCCTGAACCCCAGTTGAGGTGAAAGGTCGTATGTTTACAAAGCAAAATACAGATGCAACTCAGTTGAGCCTCCGCAGACTGCTCTGTTGCTGTGTCCCCGCCCCCGACTGCTGAACACCAGTCATCATTCCATTGGCTGATCCGGGCATGCACGTGGGTCTCACCAAGAAAATCAGCTTTCTGATTGGATGTTGTCATTGTTCCCCAGTACTAGTATTTTATAAAGCATTTGTTATAAACAGGTATTCGGGTTCGGCCCCACCCCTAGTAACCCTGATGTCTGCCACAGCATCATGCACAGCAGAAATAAAGCCACACATTTTGGGAGAGACGCTTGATGAATAAGTGGGCTTGGAGTGCATGTTGGTCAAATCCGCATTTCACTGCAGCACAGCAGCAACTTGACAAGCTGTTTACGCTAAGCTCCGCTAAATCAAATTCCCTCCCCACTAATCTCATTTTGTTTACTGCTAACAGTAAGTACATTAGCAACTGCAAAGCCTGTCTGGATTGACTTGATTTACCTTCACTGAAAGGCTGAAGTCCCCACCGGGACTAATACTGAGGAATGCGGCTAACCAGCTGTACATTCATCAACTTCTTTTTCAGTCTGGCACCTTTAAGTTGGGATGGGTCCAGGCTGAGATGTACGAGTCATCGGCTGATTTAAAACACTCACCTTCTTACTGAATCGGCTCTCGCGGGTACCAGTCTCCCTTGTGGCACTTGGTTCACTTGCGCAGCCTGGGGACTGGACTGTCATGGCCCCATGGTGGCTCTTTGGGCATCTGCAGCTCAGCTGCTGGACCTGTTGTGCATATGCGATTCTTCTGCACATGTGCTGCAATTCCTCTCTGGGAGGGAGTCACAAGACGGGCAATCAAAAGGAATGGAGTTGCCCACCGCTGCTTCAGGCTGCTGACCAATATGACGTGGTCGGTGGTTCACAGGACAAAAGTGCTGCTTAGAACATTTATTCTCCCAGCAAAGTGTACATGTCCCAAGTAACATGGCTTTCTATATTCGTCACATATGAACTGACCAGTTTTGTGTGGGAGGACAAGTGACTTGTCTTTATCAAAATGCATCACAGCATTGGAATTTGTACTAAGTTGAGTATTTGCAGCAGATACTTCACTGATATTCCTGATTCTAAAGTTATTTCATACCATTTGAAAAAGCGATGACCTGTACGTCTGTATAGAAAATACAAACGCCTGTGAAGTCTGGATGTGTAAGAACATAAGCATGGTCAAACTTTATATCTTCATCACACATTCTCTATTTTCCTGCTTTCCCTTGAAACTTTGCAAGAGCACAAAAGTGAATAAACGTTGTAAAATATTCATAGGGACGTCAATGTCTGACATTCTTTGTTTAATATACAAGGCCAGGAAGAGAAGCATAACTAACTTGCTTCCACGTGTTCTTCTGCTTTCCTTGAGTTCCTGTTGGCACTTGTTTCTAGACTTGTGCTTAATTGCTACCTCGGTTGCGCTCCTCCGAGTGTAAACAGGGTAGCACACCTCAAATAGAACATTTCATCATTTTGCACACAGTTGCCCACAGCAGTAAAGGCCATTAGCCCCGCTAATTTGGTGACAATCTAATCAGGCCAAAATGGAGACGGACTACCACCATCACGTCTACTCATTACGTTCCTACAACAACTTCCTTCTGTATTGATGGGAGGCATTCCCTGAAATCCCATTTTTCAGCTCTGGTATGAAGATCCACTGGATGATTTGGAAGGTGATGCAAGGCATCGTCTGCAATTCCAAATATCTGGCTTTGCTTTTGGTCACATGCATAGATGTGCGCATCTCTCCTCTTCTCAGACACAAATAACTTTTTCACCATTCCCAAAATCCTATGATGATCTGGAAAAAACAAGCAATTCAGTCATCATGAATCCCGGCTAAATATGGACTGGCGTGTACGTTCGGGGAACAAATCATTGTTGTAGGGACTTCCTTGACGATTACGTGATGGTTTCACCTGTGGCAAAGCCTCCATGCTATCCCAGTGGATTTTCCAGCCTGAATGGTATGGAAACATAAGTCATGAAAGAGGAATGCAGCTTTTAGTCATTCATCATTGGAATTCATGCTGTATCGACACACGCCTCTTCAGCAGGCACAAAGCAGACTGACAGGCTGTCAGAATGGTTTTCATTGGGACTTCATCTCGTTCATTTGCTGGATGGGAGCGCGGGTATTTGCCCTGTGGAAAACTAAACACGCTTGCACTTTATTGCTTTCTTTCCTGAAACCAACCCCCCACCGCATCCCACCTGGCCACAGAAGCTCGGCAGGCAGCGTGGGCCCACTCGTAGCCTGGGGTCATATCAGACCCAACAGCCTGGCTGGAGTCAATATGGCCGCAGGCGAGGAAGAAAAAAACATGGCCAATTCGGTCCCCTCAGTCCGAGACCCTTGATGGACAGATACTGAGCGCTACACTGAAGTTCCGTCCACTGGCCTTCACCATCCAAAGCCAATACACAGTAATGCACGCTTCCAAGCCTTGGCCTCTGCCACCCCTCCCATCATCACTCCCCTTCACCACGTCCAACGCTTCCTTTCCAAGGCTGTGTGTGCGTGGATACGGGCATGCATGCATGTGTTTCCGCAACTTTGATTGGGCGGCATCTCTCCAGTCTGACTGGCCCCTCAAGAGAAAGCGCTTTATGAAAGTGGATGTATGGGTTGGTATTCTGTGGCACTTGTCACTTGCCGTCTGCATGGAACATTTTCTTCCCATTTGGGAAAGACTGCCAACCTGGACTGGTGGCCAGCCAATGGCAGGGCACATATAGACAGGCAAGCACTCATGCTCACATTAATACCCAAGATGTTTTCATTTGGATACCAATGAAGCTAACATGCATGTTTTTGCAATGTGTGTGTGGGGGGGGGTTAGGGAGAACATGCAAACTCCACGCAGAGATGCCCAAATGGAGATCTCAACCCAGATTTTCCACATCTCCTGACTGTATGGCCAAAATGCTAACCACTGGTCCAATGTGCGGTGTAAAAATGATCTAGTTTGATCAAATCAAGTGTCTTCTTCAGTGTGTGATCTGAAGTAGAAGAATGCAATAAAACATGTTTAGCCAGACAGTTTTAAGTCTACATGAACGCAGAGAATGCTGAGAATCTGTTGGTTGAAAGGTGAAAATGCTCAAAGTTGATCAATAGCTGCTCGTGAACGAGTCACAAACAAGGTCAAGCAGAATCCCCAACATTCTTGTTGAAATTGAAAGGCAAAATAACCAAACTCTCTTCTTTCACAAAACGTTGGTATGGAAAAGCCCCTTCGACTCCTCAAAGAGAATAGGCAAACACAAAGTGCTTTATTCTAGCGAGTGAATGCTGCTGTCAAATGTCTGTTTACTTCCTTGCTGCAGGTTCCCATGGCACAAACCTCTCCACACACCAAGACTTTTCCATCTGAAGGATGTCTTCAAAACGCTAACATTTTGTACTTTGCTACTCAAAATGCAGCAGCGTCGCGTCCAACTTTCAATCAAAGGAAGGGCGGCTTGTGAGATGAGGCTTGCGTACTTCTTTACTGTACGCTTGCTTTAAAACCTCCTCCTTGTCAGCAAGGCAACAAGTTGCTTTGAAGGGATGCTTCTTAAGAATAATTACAGGCTCAGAAGGCGACATCCAAAGATCCCACCAGGAAGGGATGTATTTTGTGATGTACACTGCATAGATGGGTGTACACTGTCAATATGTGACCAGTCCAGAGTGTACCCCGCCGCTCGCCCAAAGACAGCTACTAAATCTTCAAGCAATGTAATTGTAATGCCCTGCTTAGCTGCTGCCAGCGTGACCCCACCCTTGATAAGCAGTAGAAGATGGATGGATAGAAAGAATTTGACATTTGATGTGTGCCAACAGACAGTTATCTGTGAGTGTGAATGAACAAATACAGTACTTACTGTATTTGTCCTTCTATATAGTATGGATGTGTACACTTTATATGAGTGTCTCTTCCCAGATGCATGGATGTCTATTCATTTAGATATTTA
This sequence comes from Doryrhamphus excisus, assembly GCF_030265055.1. NCBI lineage: Eukaryota > Metazoa > Chordata > Actinopteri > Syngnathiformes > Syngnathidae > Doryrhamphus > Doryrhamphus excisus. Next base: position 77,897 of record NC_080486.1, read on the forward strand.
CATTTAGGAAACATGCCAGTGACCTATGTGAATGGACAGATGTGTACTTGTTCAGAATTGGGCAATATGTTTCATGTAGCGGTATAGAGTCTACCAATAATAAGAAAATGACTTACACCGGTATAAATGATCATTGGGAACAGGCCGATACATAAGACATGCTGTCATGGTGAGGAGAGGGAACATTTGTGTAGGGAAGTATTTGCTCGGCAGACCGTTCCCACTATAAACACTAAAAACACTAAAAAGATTGAAATGGCGAAGGTTGGCGACACCTCAGAGACGGGTTAGGTTGTATTTGTCAGCGAGAAAAAAACCATTGCAATCTTTTCAAATGCTCTGTTTCCTTGCTTGCAATGCGCAGCTTTGAAGGGCCGGACTCGGCATCTGTACTGTAGGGTTACTTTCAAGCCTGTCTGTTTGCCTCAATGAGATCGGGAAGCCATGTGATGTATGACATGCACTGCTACAAATGTTTACATCAAAGTGAGCACGGGCCTGCTTTTGGCTGTGATTCCCAGCTCTTTGCTGTCACCCCCGGTGAGTAAAGGAAACAATCGCTCTGTCGCCCGACATGCCCAGTATGAACGTCAGCACGACTGAGGATGCAAATGATGCGCCTCCTTGCTCTTAAATGAACACATTCCACAGTTTCTACATTTCAGAACTGCTCTCCGCTCAACAAAACAAAAGAACTGAGAAAGTCTGAGATACTGCAGCAATTGCTGAAACGGGCATTTAGTCCAGGGATTTCTATGCTAACAATCCTCAGGAACATTTTGAATATCAGCATGAAACGGGTAAAACAAGCCATTAGCAATGTGCGTGTCTCTTGATGTGCTTTGTACTATGAAAGACTTCAATAACCCTGCAGGAAGAACACTTTTTAGCTTATTACAACACCTTGTCCCTCTGCCAGCCAGCTTTGGGGTTTTCTTGCCTTCACTAATTCTTTTATCAAAAGCGCCATCCTTTTTTTTTTTTTTTTCCCCCAAATGACTATTGAACAATTTTTTTCCGCAGCCCAAAGCCCAACAATAGCTTTAGGAATAACAAAAGGAATAATATGAAATTAAATCCACACATTTCAAGTGACACTTTCATCAGGAGCCTTGAAAATCACAAAAGCTCAAGAAGGTTTTCTACCCTCGGATCACCTTTGCATTCAACTAAAAGGACTAGATGGCAAGTTTCCTGTTCTTTCCAATAACCCCCCAATAAGACCCCCAAAAACTGGCTCCAGGGTCTGGCTGTGGAGGTGGAGTGAGTTTAGATAATAAAAAAAAAATCAAAGCAAAATCAGCAGTGTACTCTCAGAGGCTGCGGCAGCGTTGAGCCGAGCAAGCCAAAGTCCTGTGAAAAGAAATGGAGACAGCCTGAATGCAAATGAAATCCCCCTCGTTCCAGCAAATATTGTCTTAGCCATTAGTGAGGGCCGACTAGAAAGGAGTGGTCCCAGTCATTGTCGCTCGGCCAGAGCGAAGTCAGGGAAAGAATTCTATTCAGACTGCTGTCTTGGGGCTCAGTGCACTCGGGTGCTTGTTTGGTACCATTCAATGGCCACAGACCGTGGCAACAAAGAGCGCTTTCAGTGTACCTCACTGTAAAAGCATGTGAAAAAAGAAGAAAGGAGGCGGGGCGGGCAGCATGACTGGAAAAGTTTACTTGTATAGGAGTCGGTGCTTGGATGTCACCTTTTTAGTGGATGGTTTTATTTGGTTTACTTCATGATATTGTCTTTTACAACTGAAGTCTGGACCATTGGCTGAGGAGCTGTGCATTATTGAACATCATCAAAAAAATGAAATAATTGAATTTGTATTTGATTGAGGGAAATAATTATTTGATCCCCTAGCAAGCAGCACATCCAAATTAGGTCTTCACATCTCTCACTGTTCGCAAAATAAAAATTAAACACTATTCAAAAGTCCTCTCCACAACTATTTCAGATTCAGAAAACTGGATTTATCCCCAAGGGGCAATTAATTTGTTGCTCACCAGCCATACATCCATCAATCCACGATCACAGCAGATTGACAACAACAATAGAGCAAAAATAAAATGAAGAAGGTCCGCAATATCATCCTTTGTCGTTAGAGAATCTAAACACACACAATATTTGCCACAATTATTATTAAAGTGAGTTACATTGAGTAACGGTTAGTTTTTGTTTGCGGGATGTTATAGCACCTCTTTGAGGACATCAGACAGAATTCTGTGGCCAAAATGTGCTCTGGTTGCTCATTATCCTCTTGGCCTTGCCTGTCACGCGCTCTCCCCAAATGACACCCAAGTCCTTCTGCTGACCTCTAATAATATTTGACAAAGCTGACAATGCTATGCTATTACACCGTTTCTTCCTTCATACGGAGCCCATTGAACCAGGTAATAAAAGAAAAAGTTAAAAGGATGACACAAATTGCACAAGATGATGTTGCGAACATTAAAAGAACTGAGCTTTCTCATTAAATGGATTCTCTGTTGACCCCTTTTGATGATCGCATCCGTGTTTGTCTCAAACTTCAGCTGAGTCAAATTTGGTGCTCAAATATTTAATATTAGATAATATTATTTAATATAAGAGTCAACCATCTGAATGTTGTTACTGTGAATAGTGCTTACGCTCTGCGTGTCCTGAAATCCATAATTAGCTCTTTAGCTTTAGAGACATTAAGGTCCAGTGAGTTTGAATCACACCATTCTACAAAAGCATCCAGAGCCTGTCCATGGCCCCCGTTGGGACCCTGGAGCGTAGTTCGAAGGGCAGTATCGTTCCTGTGATGATCTGCAGCCATCTGTGTGCAGTGTTGGAAACCTAATGAACACGGGTGTAAATGTACGTCATTGTACTTCAATGGGAGTGCTAGCGGTCCAATGTACTATATCTTCAACTCCCCATTCAAGGCCTGAAAGCATTCGGTAGAACTCCTAATTGTGAAGACTGTAGACATTTTCTTTTGTACAATGTTTTTTTGTCATTTGGAGTCAAGGTGGCATCTTGAACTCAACAAGAAAGGAGAAATATGAGTTAAACCGAAAACACTTATAATCTTGGACAACACTAAAACACAGCATGTATGTGTGTGGAATGAAGCTTTGGAACGGATTGAGTAAGGAAATCAAAGAGTCTACGAAAAAGAGCTGGTTGAAGAAAGAATACAATCATCTGATGTTTACAAAGTATACAGAAGAAGACACCCGAACCACTGTGTGCGCAAACAATAATGCGTCTAACCAGTCTCACGTTGACGAATCTATCATTCTGTGTGTACTCGTGACCAAACTCTACCTCTGATAACTACTTCATCAGCCACTGTATTACTCTTGTGTTACCATTCTGAGGTTTGTTGAACATTGAACAAATGTATGGTAATTGATGCAAAATGGATGAGGGGTAGGATGAATAAGCTTTGCTTCTTCCTACTCCTTCTTGGACATGCCGAATTGTGTTGTGTGACGTTTACTGTGATTGTGTGCATGTTCAAGATGAATTAAACCAAAACTTGTATGTTTTTAGGCTTTTGTGTATTTTCTATTTGAAGATTTTGGGATAGCTCGCTTCTGCTTTCTGTCTTGATTCTAGTAGTATGTTTTTCTTCAAAGTACACACTGACAAAATTGGTGGTTTTAAAAGGAGACCGCATTATTACACAAACAGCCAAATTCCAAAGCCCTACGCCTAAAACCTGAGCCCTGGTGAGAGGATTATTTGTGTTTGAATCCACATGACAAGGTTGAATCTGTAATGCACAAGTGGATGGAAGACAAGGAGACGGCAAGGTTCCATCCTGCCAGGCTTCAGCTTCATCTCCGTCCCAGCTGCTTCTGCAGCCGGAGCATGGAGTGATTACGGTAGTAAAGAATTACTGCACTGCTTTGTGCGTGTGTGTTTAGGTGCTTCTGGGTGTGCTCTGAGAGTCAAACTGGCCTTGACACCCCACATTTGTTTGGATTGGTGCATTTACAGCTGCTGCATAGCATGGGCGAGGAAGGGCCTGGCCAAAGCAAAACAACCAAACTCTTATTTTTCATTTCTTCTCCTCTCGTGCCCTCGGAGGGAAGGCTCACGGCCAGTCAGCTGTGTAATCACGCCTTTTCCACTGATATTTTATTGATAACTTTGTTTTTCACAGTACTTGGGAGAACGTTGGTAATGTTGGACTACAAAGCTTTGTGTGTGACTGCAAAACCCAAAAGAGAAATTTCAAATCTTACCCGTGTTATGCTTGGTCACAAAGTTCTCCCTGTATGTTAAAACACACAACTTGGGGAAAATATGCTTACATAGTTACACTTTTCTGTTGTTCATGCATCTGATCTCAACATGCCGCCACGCCAAAGCAAAGGCCCACAACAACAGTTGTCAAATCACACCTGCTTCACGTTTATCATCTGCATTATGTCGTGGCCTTTGGAAGAAATACACCTCAAGAGCTTCCCTTGCGCTGCAAAAACAGTTGAGGATGGTGTTGATCACACATTGCATCCAGAGGAAGCATCATGTGGGCAAGAGGAGACGGCGGGATGCTGGTGACTGATGGCACTGAGTTGAGATGTTGGTCCTGATGATGGTGAGATGATGGTCCTGAGATGGACCATTCTCAGCCGTTCTGAGCTGGTCCTCAGCAAGACAAAAAGTATCCAAGTTTAAGTTGAATATGTTCATGCATAAGCGGTCTCATCCCCTCTTTTTTTCTCCTATTTATGACAATGACACAATGATAAGATTCACTCTTATTGTGCTGCTTACTCTGATATAACACACAAGTATGCTTCAACTGTCAGTAAGCAAACGAAAAGAGCCGTGATCGCTGCTTATTTATTATAAGGCCATAGTATTCTTTTTTTAATATTGTAAATTTGAGGACACTGTATGCCTTTCAATGTTCTTTTTCATGCTGAAAATAGCAAGATGAACACGTGCTAAAGCATGACGTCATGCTTTCATTGGCTGTTTGGCTAAAAACGAGCCCACCACACACAGGCTGATGGGCTTTTCATCGGCTTGTGTGAATTAGGCCTTAACTATTCATGTTTTCAAGCCGCTGGACCCCAGTCCAGGCGGCGGCGTGGTTGCATTTGTGTTGCTATGGATGCAAGGTTTGGATGACTAGCGTACATGGGCTATACATCCACGTAACCACAAGAATGTCAGCTAAAAGCTAAAAACAGAAAACAATTCAGGCGCCTCAATAGAAAACAAGCATGCAGCCCGAGGCCAGCAGGTGTCAGGAACAATTTCATAAAGCAAAACGACAGACTTTGCAGCGTGAGAAAGCTGACCCTTCCGGTCGTATCATTCTTCTCCTGCTAAACGTCACTGAATAAGCAGCTTCATTCACCTCACATTCACATTATGTCCATTTCCCTTCATCCATGTACACTTTGTACAATAGCTGATGTGGTATATACTGTAAGTACGCAACATGCTTATTTCCATGGAGGTGGACTTGGACCCTTATTTGTAAATAATATTTGTAAATATGGCACACCTGGACATCCAACGCCGTTTATCTTCTCCCCGACTCCCACCAGCGTGCTGGTCTGTCCACCTTGACTACTTCCCCTGCAGCAACGACATGATTATGTCTGACATGATTAAGGAAGTGGCAGTCAAGCAATGAGACAAGACACACACACACACACACACACACACACACACATTCCTGGCAGCGGCACTGCTTCAGTAACCTGGGACGGAGGGGCAGGTTTCTGCAACGTGTCTGTCAGGCTGTCACGCTGCTGGTGAAATGAATGTGCGGATGAGGAGGGAGATGAGCCAGGAGGTTTTAGTATTCACTCTGTTATCTTTACAGATGTCGGGGGGGGGGGGGGGGGGGGGGGATGTTGGCCAGAGGAAGAATTAGCTCACTCTGTCAAGTGGAAGTGTGGAGACGGGTGAGCATTTATTTAGGTGTTGGCTGATGCTGATGAGAAGGTGTGTCTCCTGTCTGCCAAGAATATGATGGACGACTCTTTGGAGGAGAAAATTCACTCTCCAGCTCAGTGTCTCCATCTTGGATATCACAACAGCGGAGCCTAATTCCTGGAAAATGGCTTAATTGATGGCTTGCTTTCCTGAATGACAAGACAAAATGACCGCAAGAAAAGAGAAGATTAGGAGATTCAGGTTACACTGCAAAAGAGAGATGGGGGGTGGGGGGTATGGAGGGGCTTTGGGTCAGTAATGACAGTGTCCAGTACAACAGAAGCGCCTTATATCCCATTTCCTGTACTTGGGAACTCCCAGCTACTCCCAGTAGCTGCTCTTTAAGTTGACATGTCAGAACCTGTCCATCCTCTCTGATACAGGCATGACACACACGCTTCCTGCCGTCACTTTTTATATGAAGTCAGGGCGCAGAAAATCAAAGACATTGAAAGAAGTTCAGAGCGTCTTTGAAAATCACCTTGTCACTGGTGAAGGGTTTGATTTGTGGTTTGAGAGTTTAATTGGGGCATTTATCCGATTCACATAGAAGGGTCCAAACGGATCATCTTCAGACTCTGCCTGCCAGACTTGCACTGCCAGGTGTGCACACGGGAAAGCATTTTACCAGAACATGGACTTATAACACACCAGGCTACCGATTTGTGCTACCGTCTTTGCTCGCCTAAATCTGCAAGTACAGCACTTTATGCCACGGAACATGGAAAAGCCAAGATGTACAGTCAGTGAAATCCATTCCCAACAATGCTAGGTACAGCCCTTTGGGTGCAACGTGCAAGTGTCTAGAAGAAGAGCATATGTGTAAACGGCAAGAAGTGATGAAGGATCAATGCACACAATGCATGCTGCTGCCCCCCCCCCCCCCCCCCACACACACACACTCCCTGGAGGTGCTGGTATGGACACAGCACACTTGCCTGAATGCTTTGTTCCATCAATACCGACAGCTATGAATAGTCATCACCTTGCATAACCTAGCATTACCTAGCATTACCTAGCATGATGTGGTGGCGCACACGCATGCGAGGGCAGGCCTGCCGGACATAGAACGCTGCTTTATTGTCATCTACCTTGAGATTGAAATGGATGGTATGATTAAAAGTGCTCCAGTTGGACGGCGCCCTTCAGTCTACTCAAAGTGAGACCCGTCCTACAAAACAGAATGAATGGCATTATTTGTCATTCATTATTTGTTGCATTTTGTCTTTCATTTGTAAGATGACATGTCACCCATTTGACATATTTATATAAATGATAATGATAATGATAGTACCCCAAAAACTACAAGACAAATCCCCACAAAAAATAGACAACATAGTTAGCCCGTAGATACAGTATGCTACAGTTACGCTTTCTATTGATCAATCACTTTCTACAAAACATAGCATCCACTTTCTGGCGCCCCCTGGAGGCATCCATCTGCCTATATTGCGCAACAGGCTCTGTTGGCTTTAGATAACATCATCTAGTCAGAGCATGGAGCCAGTCCACTTCTTATGGTCTTTATATGCAGTCATCCCTCACCACATCGCACTTCACGTTTTTTCAAAATATATTTATGAATAAATCATCTATGTTTCATAGCTGGCTGATTCTTAGTCCAAAATCTGAATGTTTAAGCAAAGTTTACATATTTTTTCTAAATGTGGCATTTTTCCGCATTGCACTGAGCAATACGTTGATGTGTAACTGGTAACTAGGTGTTTGCAATGGGACCGTAACGCCCTGCTGATGTTCTCAAATCTGACGTTCATGAACACACCTTGCCGTTAAGAAAGTATAATCATCTAACCTCAAGCAGTAGCACCCACAGGTACTGGTGAGCTCTGTCTGAACGTTTTTCTCTTTTGTGGGTGTTGTTCTTGGCCTTGTCGCTATTTTGGATGATAATAGATTGCGGTTCTGGTAAATACCACAAAAGTCCTCCCCAAAGAGTGTGTGTCCTGAAGACGTCTTTGCACTGAGGCCAAAATGAAATGTGGCTTTGTTACGCTTGCTTGAACAAACCAGCGTGGCTTCTTCATGTGGTTGTTTCCAGAGCAGCTCATTTTTGCCTAAATATATTTTAGAACACCACTACATCATCTTGGCCCTCCGTGAGTGAGCCCATCCTAACCCAAAAGATCACGGAAACTTCAATACTGCATATTAGCAAGTAGTGGGCTCATGTCCTTGCCAGGGAGCAAGTGGGGCAATTTATCCTTGACATGGACTCCAAGACTGCTTTTTCCAACGCTGCCTCAAATAAGTTTGTCCAGTATGTCAGCTGCTCCATTGCTTCAGTGACACACAGTGCCAAAAGTAATATTTCTTGATTTATGTTAGTGGGTGCCTTATTTTGGGTCTGATGGAAATTCAAGCATGAAAAGATTCAACTAGGCTGTGAAAATGTCGAGCGAATAGAGTACGGCTCTCGTGTTGATGCTACTTTAAAGCATGCAGAGGTTGTATACCATGCAGCAAGGCATCAGAAGAGAAGTCCAAGTGTTTGACCAGGGAACTTGACCACTTCAATGACTGCCACGCTAATTCCCAATCGCCCTTCACTCATGTGGAGAAAAATGCTGTCCCAACAACGGCTCGCTGCTGTCTCCAGCGTGCGCCACGAGCGTCTGTCATCAGACGTCTGCATTGTTTTTCAACAATTGGCACTAATTTGCCATCTGGTTGGGGGAGTCTTTGTTGCCCAGGAAGGGAAGCATTGTGCAGTTATCAATAGTGAGTCCACTTAAAGGGAGCCAAGGGTGGAAAGAATACAAGCAAATGAGGAGACGGTGCTCTTTATCTCAGTTCTGCTCTGGTTCTCTTACTGACGTCGACTGTTTCTCAATGCATTATACATTTTATCTTCCAACATGACTAATTAGGAAGCATAACGGAACTGCTTTACCAATGAACATCAAGAATATATGTCACTTGGAGATGGAAAGATGGACAGTAGCATGTGGCTAGCTTCCTGGTGGGACTTACTTAACGTACCAAAGACACCTTTTTCTCTGAAGGCGCCGCTTTGGTGAATCATTTCGGACATTTGGCGAGCATTCTTCCTGAGCGTTAAGTTGACATAATCATACAGGCTAACATCCCGACATACACACATCCTCATTTACCAGTAGAATTATTGTTTTGGTATATTGAGTGTAGTAATAATAATAATGAATATAATAAAATTAATAATAATAATGAAACTACATCCCCAATAATACACAGTCACTAAGCTATTACTCATAATAGGCTTTATGTTTTTTGGTTAGCCGTTGTAAGAAGCTGGCTTGTTTGTAAAGCAAAGATCTCCTGTACAATAAACATTCTTTGATAACAATAAACATAGCTTTGTTAACCACAAGTAGTCAAATGTTCAAGGCCAAGCACAGTTGTCTTCATGCCGCACAATTTCATTTGCTCTCATTCAACTGCATTTGCAATTGGAAAATGAATGTATGATAATGGATAGCGTTCAGCTCATAGACACTCTTGTCCCTGTTGCAAAACACCCCCAGAAGTTAGGAAGTCCACCTTAACTTTACTAGTTTTCTTCTCCTCGTTCCTCTCTCATCGTCCTGAGAAGGATGGAATTGACATGGCAGTGACATCATCATAGAAACGCTCTGGTGCCTCGTTTGTCTCTTTTTCTGTGTCTCCTCCCTTCCATGTACCCCCCCCCCCCCCCCCCCCCACCACCATGGCCATCCTCTTCACCCCGATCCATTTTGCAGCTGGGGCCAGACGAGATGAGAAGCGGGGGGACTTTCTCTCTACAAATCAATAGGCTTTACTCACCTTTGAGAAACGGGAACATCATCACTGCATTTGGCCATTCAGTACGTGTGTGTGTGTGTGTGTGTGTGTGTGTGTGTGTGTGAGAAAGAGAGAGCGTGAGCGAGAGGGGTTGGATGGTGGCGGTGAAAGGAGGGGGATGATCGGGGGGCCCTCCGGTGCTGACTGGCCTGTCTAATGCATTATTGAGGAGCATATCTCAGCCATCATTTGCAGGCTGAAATAGTTCTCAAAGACCGCAGCAGAATGCGTGTACTACATTTGCAATTGAATATCATATATATATCATATATCATTGGATTTTAGAAAAAACCAAAGCACATCATATATAATGTTATTGTGTTACAGTGTATAGTGTAATAGTGCTACTCCGGCTAGTGGATACTGCGGATACTCCGGCTAACATTTGTGTTAGCTTCATTGTCCACTCCAAATTGTCCATAGATATGAATGTGAGTGTGAATGGTTGTTTGTCTATATGTGCCCTGCCATTGGCTGGCCACCAGTCCAGGGTGGACCCCACCTCTCATCCTAAGTCAGCTGGCATAGGCTCCAGCATACCCGCCACCCTCGTGAGAATTAGTGGCATAGAAAACAGGTGGATGGAGTGGGACAGACACAGAGCCGTCATATTTAAACGCTCCAGAATCCACCCAATAGCAGCTAGTTAGCTCTACGTCCGTAAGTGCAGCTGCTCTCTCTCAGCCTCACAAGCTAGCTTGTATGGCTGAGACGTCATCGAGCATCAACGTGAGTTACCGATGTGAAGAAAGAAAAGTTTTAGACTTGTAGATTTGCAGTAGACTTGTAATAGTAGACACTAGATGTGTGAAAGTTTGACAAATGAAAGGGTTGAAAAATGTACCCTTTTATTTTTCCACTCACTAACAGTCTAATTTCTAGGCGCATATGAGAGTGAAATACGTGCACGGTACAGCCCTGTGTACAGTCGATGGTTTTTCCTTCCTCAAAGCACAACAAAACACATTCCCCTTCTGTTTCCTAGTCCTGTAGGAACAAGGCAGACAGGGTTCCGCCCAGAGGCTGAACCCACGTTGACCTGATAAAGGGCCTGAGGGTGTTGTCCGGGTTATGGATAGTTCTCCTCTGCCCTGCTGACCCGCTTCTGATTTTGATCTGATCTGATTTCACACGTCCTTGCAATGGCAAGTGCCAGCAATCACACTTCTTCAGTATCATTAACCACCGGATGATTCCCACTGGATGATTCCCACTGGATGATTCCCAGTTTATATAGGTGATCTTTGTTACACTTCTACAGTATCATTAACCACTGGATGATTCCCACTGGATGATTCCCAGTTCATATTGGCGATCCTTTTTACCCATGTTAACTGGCCATCAGTTTACATGGCTTACAAGGGTCACATTGTGTGACACATCCTTCAATTAAAATAAAATAAAAGATACAAATGACCAGGCTATTTGGAAACAACCTTCTATGTCAGGAAATACTACACCTAAAAGACTTGGGTTAGGGCAACAGCAATGCAACAGCAACGCAAAAAACTTGCAGTATTTCAGTATGTGGAATCAAATGATTGAGCAAGGATGTCAAAAGCCAAAGTCAAAAATGAGTGATTTCAATAAACAATACAAGCAGCTGATGTTTGCAAAGTGCAAGGAAGAAGAGTTTGAACCACTGTGTACATAAAAGACTAAGTCTAAATCCGGTGTGTGACACAGTTGAGCCACAACTCCTGTTTTCACAGAAATCGGGCCATACTATATAATTACTATATAAATATAAATATGCATCTAATGTGATATGCAGCACATACCTTTCAATGCTGAAGTTTAACTTCAATTGTTGAGTAAGAGTTAAAGGATGGGGTGTGCAGCAGTATAAAGATGTCCTGAATTAACGCGAAACAGGCTCGGGAGGTCCAAACCCCAAAAGGGGTCCATTCAATCAATGTAAGAGGTCCAAATGTAAATACACGTATAAAATGGTAGGCTCGTCCGGGGAGCCTCAGGGAAATGGAGCAAGAAAAAGCAAGCAAACCGTGACCTGAAGTGATTTGTACCTCTGTGGTTACTTCATTGGGATCCTCAGGGTGCACACAATGCAGCGTATATTGGATTTGTTTACACTTCACTTGCCCGCAAAGGCCGCCACGACGGGTGGTGCAGGAGGGAGGGTCAAAGACAGGGATCACGGCGCCATTTGCAGATTGAAGGCACGGAGGGAGCGCGCTGGGGTTCTTTTCAACACAGACTTGAAGTCTGTTCTCTCTGCTCCCGGTGAGACGACAGGCTCAGAACTGATTTGGGATCAGAAGGATGGCAGGACACAATCAGGCTGCAGACTGGACTTGACTTTGGGACAATTCAACAGCGGCTGATGATGAAGAAAGTATTAAGAAATGAACTTTGCAATGTTGAAAGGCAGGCTAGAAATCACTTCTATTCTACTGTGCATTTGACAACTGAAAGTACACTCCACTTGAAATTCAGGTGTACTTGTTGTGTTTCATGGAATGATTTATGGAATTGCACATAATGATTTGAGATGGTTTTGAGGAATGATTTTCTCAAGTAGGCTTCTCTTCCGTGAGGCACTTTGCGAATGAAAGCATTGTGCTTGCCTTGCACTGCCTTCCCCACTGTACCTCCACACGCGCCATGCGCATGATGTTTCTTCACCAGATGACATGACATCATCATCATCATCATGAATTGAAGTGAAAGGACGAGCGAGTCAGTACCAAAGTGTGGAGCAATGTGGATTGAGTGGAAGCATGTTGTTGTTGTGTGCTTCAAGCGCGTCTGTAGGCTGCCAGCACAAATGCAGCTGCAGCTTAAGGAGCCGAAGGCCCGGCGATATGAATGCATCAAGTAGCTGTTAATTGGCGGCCCCCTCTTTCTGCCACTAGTTGAGCTCCTCCCCCTTCCCGCTCGCCCCTCTCGTCCTCCTGTTCTCCCTCTTTTGGAGAACACATGCAACATTCCTGCCATCAGTTATCTACTCTGCTGACAGCCCCAGTGGCCCGTGAAAGACGTCCCACCCTCCCCCCTGCAACCCGTCCACTCCAGGAGGAGGCCTGTTTACACAGCGCTGACTGGGAACGCCCTGCACTGCCCTTGTGACCCCCCCCCCCCCCCCCCCACACCCCCGCTCTTTCTCCCTCGTCTCGTTCACATTTCTACACTACTATTCTTTCTTGGACCACCCCACAACCCCCCTTCTCTGCTTATTGAACCCTCCAAAACCCTCTGGTGATCTCCAAAGCAGCACAGGCAGCGCTCCTCTGCGGAAGCCCAGGCGGCAGGGATGTAAATCACTTCTGGTTTTTACAGGACCTCAGTAAGTGGGCGGGGGGGCACAGTGGGTCTCGGTGGTAGCTGGCCTAGATTTGCAACTTCGTCACAAACAGAATGACTTTTCTTCCACTTCTTCTACTCTTAACTACTCACTTTCAACAATTTAAATTGGAAGACTGATGATGCCTTCCCGAAGAGTGCAGTTCAACAACACTCTGAATAAACACCACTGCAAGCCAATACTGTATCTACAGTTGTATCTCGCCACATTTGGCAGCTTCACTCCATCACGCTTTTTCAAACATATTCATCAAGAAATGATGCGGTTTTATGCTTGACCATGGACAAAAATCTGCCAATTGGCAGGGCCAGGAAAGCTTTACAGTATATTTACTGTCTATTTGTTTGCATTGATTATGTTTACCGGCTCGCACTGTAACAAGATGTTCTACAATGAAATGTGTGTGGATGTCATCTGCATACATTTCCTATCTCCTACTTACTTCACTGACTATTAATTATTCAAATCAACAGTATTTCCAACTTGACAATAAGCTGACTCCGCTTTCCTCCCCCATTCCAAAAACATGTTAGGGTAATTGCAGACTCCAAATTGTCCATAGGTATGAATGTGGGTGGGAATGGTTGTTTGTCTATATGTGCCCTGCCATTGGCCGGCCACCAGTCCAGGGTGGACCCCGCCTCTCGCCCAAAGTCAGCTAGGATACATTCCAACATCGCGACACTAGTGAGGATAAGCGGTACGGAAAATGGATGGATGGACAATATGCTGGTCATGAATAGTAATGTGCAAAAGTAGAAGACCAGTCAGCATGCAGGTTACAGTATGTTACCAAAGATTGGCGTTCACAGACAGAAAAGTACCTTTGCTTTTGTTTCCTGCAGCTCATTTTTCTCAGCATTCCGGCATTTTCCTCTAGCAATGTTCTTTGGCTCCTCTGCTCAGTGTCCGCACACCAATCTCATTGTGGCGTAAGAGAAAAACATCATTTCCTCCAAGAGTTGACTCTAAGAGCAGAGGGTTGGCAAAATAACTGCACTATGCTTTTCACTTCCAGTGGTGAACATTTTGCCAATTTTAAAGAGGGAAGGAAAAGAATGTGTGATAGGAGAGGAAGAACATGAGCTGTGTGGGTCCATTCCAAAATCTTCTCTAATTGTAGATGATCAATAAATACTACATGTGGAGAAACTGTTTGTGTGTTCCTGAACGAGCAGTGCTGGTGTTGCTCTCTTGTTGCTTGGTAATGTTAAGAGGTCAGAGGGAGATAAAGACCTGACTGACGGTAAGCATGGGCCTCGTGTTGGACGGGTGAAAGGTCAGATTTATAGCGTCTTGGAGCGTCTATAGCGTCTTCTAGGCTGAGGAATGGGATCATTTCCATAAGAAGCTGTTTGTGTGTGTCCCTGCAAGGGATAAAGGAGCGCTACTTCTTTCTCTCCGAGCGGCTTTCTCCCGTGGTTAGGAGCTGGAGATGGCTGGTGCTGCAAATAGCAGCATGGTGGCTTGCTCTGCTGTTTGCCTTTGCCCGTTGGATTTGACATCCTAATTGCTACATGCAGCAACAAAATACTCTGAGGTTCCCCAAATTGAAGTGGATGTTGAAGCAAGCAGGCTATGTTTAGTGGGTTATCTGTGTGGAGGGCCTACATTTGACCAAAAGCTCACACATCCTGATTTCTGCCCGTGTCTATATTTTCTTCCTTATTTCCTCATGAATGTAGGTACACGAGAAAGCGTAACAGTTTGACTGGAGGAGACCTTCACGAGGAAGAGTTGGCAGAAAAACAGTTAAGGCTGGAAGGGGGGTCTGCAGAAACAAATCGGTTGATCACAGCTTCTGATGCAACCCTCCAGTAAAACTCCCAAGCAGGTCTATTTTCCTTCCTTGCCTAGCCGTCCCTCAGCCTGTCGCAGCAGTCGGCAGCCCAGGCAGGTGGAAGCCTGCTAGACTGGAATAATTACGAATGGCTGTCATGACAGCTCTTATTCAATCTGGCCCACAAAATGCTTTTTCTTCACCCAGTGAGAGATGCCTGCCTGGGTGGCTGGGTGGCATCTGCAGGATGAAGTAAGAGAGGGCAATGCCTCATGTCTCTGTGATAATATTGTACTAGTACACATGCTGCTGAAATACACCCCGATGCATGGGGGATGTTTGAGATGTTTTGGCAAGGGAACTTTCATATATGGCCAACGCCACAAGGCGGGTGGAATACATTCAAACAGGCCGTCGTCACGGGAACCATGAAATCCAAAGAAATACAGCTGAATAGGTGCAGATTCTTGAAGGACTAGAAAGCTTTGTGTGCTGGTTATGGTGTGTAGCTGCTCTATAGGAGTCCACAACTCAATACAAAGGATCAAAAAATGAGCATAGTAGGTCGCCTTTGACTGAATTTTTCTTCTTTTAAATCCATAATTCCACACACACACACACACACACACATATATATATATATATATATATATATATATATATATATATATATATATATATATATATATATATATGTATATATATATATAGGGAGAGAGAGAGAGAGAGAGATATATATACACACACACATAGGGCTGTTCCAATTTTTATTTGGAAAGCCCTAAATTGGATTTTCCTCAGAGAAAGAGAAATGTAACTTTTCAAGAAGAATTTCAAAAGAAACCAACGTAAGAAAAGAAAATGGCGTTTTCAATTCTCTTAGAGCCCCCTTTCAACGGGCTGTGGCCGACGCACTTTGCAATTGTTGTTAGCAGCGCAGTCAGGCGCAGCGCACGGTACCCACGCCTCCATCCCTCCCACCAGCACCAGTGGCAAAGAGGGGGGAGAGAAGGCATGCGAGGGTTTAACACAGCCGAGTGTAATCTTAACCAATCAAATCAACGCTTCTGATTGCCTTTTAATACGCAGGACCCACTGATATGAGAAATATGAGAAAGAGTTGCCAAAGCAACTGAGATCTCATCTCCATAACCCTAACCCTAACCCTAAAGCAACCAAAAGTCTTAGTCTTAATAAAGAATAGTCCCACAAAGAGATATAGAACTTCACTGGAGCCGACATGTCATTCATGGAAGCATCCACCCCCAACAATTATCATGGCACCACCCATTAGCGTGCAACATTTCTACCAATGTGTCACATTGCACAAGTACAAGTATAAGTATAAGTACAAGTACAGCATGCTTGATGCTGGCCGAAGACTTTTGCAGTTCTATCAAAAAGTGTGGTGTGTACAACACCCTAATGAAAACAGAACTTTGTTGATTGAAGAAATGTAAATTGCTCCAAAGCACTTCTTGTACATCAGACTTATTGGGTGTAAATATTCAAGATGGATTGATGTATTGCCTGGAGCAACAGCGTGTGTCAGCCCAGGATAAGGATGCACGCGCCCCCTCTAATGGAGCAGCAAGGTCAAGGAGGTGTGACTTCATAGTTCAGATAATCAGCAAATTTACTGAGGCAGCCCTTCACTTGCTTTATCCCCTGCTGAGTGACCCCAAAAGCCTCTGGCGTAGTCTAGGCTCCTATGGCTAAACGGGCGTAAACACTCACTCATATCACGACCATACGAGTGGACACTGTGGACAGAGGTAAACTTGCTGCTGCTATGCTGCTATGCATATGGTATGTGTGTACATGTTTAGCACAAACCAAAACTTAGCCAAAGGCAAGCAAACACACACACACACACACACACACACACACACACACACACACACACACACACACACACACACACACACACACACACACAGTAGTAATGGAAAGCCAGTCTGATGGATGGTGAGGATGGAGATGGATGGATGGTGAGGATAGAGAGGATGGATGCATAGATGGATGGTGAGGATGGAGATGGATGGATGGTGAGAATAGAGATGGATGGTGAGGATAGAGATGGATGGATGGTGAGGATGGATGCATAGATGGATGGTGAGAATAGAGATGGATGGTGAGGATCGAGATGGATGGATGGTGAGGATGGAGATGGATGGATGGTGAGAATAGAGATGGATGGTGAGGATAGAGATGGATGGATGGTGAGGATGGATGCATAGATGGATGGTGAGAATAGAGATGGATGGTGAGGATGGAGATGGATGGATGGTGAGAATAGAGATGGATGGTGAGGATAGAGATGGATGGATGGTGAGGATGGATGCATAGATGGATGGTGAGAATAGAGATGGATGGTGAGGATCGAGATGGATGGATGGTGAGGATGGAGATGGATGGATGGTGAGAATAGAGATGGATGGTGAGGATAGAGATGGATGGATGGTGAGGATGGATGCATAGATGGATGGTGAGAATAGAGATGGATGGTGAGGATCGAGATGGATGGATGGTGAGGATGGAGATGGATGGATGGTGAGAATAGAGATGGATGGTGAGGATAGAGATGGATGGATGGTGAGGATGGATGCATAGATGGATGGTGAGAATAGAGATGGATGGTGAGGATAGAGATGGATGGTGAGGATAACGATGTAGAGAGCTGCTGCCAAATTCCAGGCCAGTGGTTTGATAAAACAACCATCGCAACCCAGATCCACTCCCTATCTATTTCTGATTCTATTTTTTCTTTTTCATCCTGGTGAATGATCACCTCTTTTGTGGATGAGAAGTGTACTAAAGGTAGCTCTCATCATCTTTAGACAGACAGCAGACGCATCTTCCTATGTTGCCCTTCCATAT
Organism: Doryrhamphus excisus; assembly: GCF_030265055.1. Lineage (NCBI taxonomy): Eukaryota > Metazoa > Chordata > Actinopteri > Syngnathiformes > Syngnathidae > Doryrhamphus > Doryrhamphus excisus. Next base: position 95,630 of record NC_080486.1, read on the forward strand.
GGTTGAGATAAATATTCACAGAGGAGGGTGCGTGTTTGTTGCAGGACAATGACTGGGCCCATGCCCCCCATTAAAGCAGCAGCCTGGAGGCCCGTGGATTAGGCTGAATAGGCTGTGCTCCCCAGGTACAGGATTTGCTTTACATTAGCGGGCTTTGCCCTTGGCTGCCACTGCTGTTCAGGCCACTAAGTAGCAGCTCAGCATGCAGGACACTTGTTTTCCTCACACACCTCATAATATGTTAGCATTTACATATGAGAATTTGAGAGTGCGGAGGGGAAAACCTCTCACTTTCCAACAGTGTCCGTGGGGGGCGTGTACAGTAGCTTGAAATCGGAAACATATTTCTGCTTTGCCGCATTTTGATGTCACACGACTGGGGGTGGAATCAGGATGCATAAAATTGACTGCGTGAAAAGATACTGTAAAAAACGATGTATTCTGAGCAGCATGTGCCACTGGATGGGATGAGATGATTACCATCCTTGTTCCATAAATATTTCATTCACACCAGTGACCGTGGTAGTGGAACTGTGACAGATGTCCATTCGTTTCAGTGCGGGACAGTGGAAAGGAGCGCAGGGTGACCTATGCCACCCCAGAGCTGCTCTGCCCATCTGGTCGCCTCCACAATCTCCACCTTCCTACTTCCCATACTTGCCTCTCTGAATGCCATCTCCAGCTAACTTCTTTTGCCCCCCCACCATTTGTTTAGCTCATTTTGTGAACTCTGTTCCCGAGTTGCCCATCACTCCATTGACCACGACAGACCTTACAGACCTTTGATTCAACCATTCTAGAAGACTGGTGATGGTGAAATGAAGAACCACACGCGTTCCTTTTTGGAAAAGGCTTCCTTGTGATCCTGACAAAACATAAAAAGACATGCAGATAAAAACATGCTGAGCTTTGGCATGGCTACTGGGAATGCTAATCCATGCAGTATGGAAGTGGCAGTGTGCCAGGCGGGATTGGAAGTGCATGTGAAGTGTGCATGCACACTGTAAAGCTTGCAATCCTACCGACCTTGGTCTTCCCAGCGTCGATGGTCGTTCCAGCTCGCAGCTCGTGGCTGCTTTTCTTGTCATTTCATGGGGGTGTCCAAGCAGAAGCTGTAGGGATTCTACAATGGATAAGATAAGATATGCCTTTATTCGTTCCTCAGTGGGGAAATTTGCAATTTGGATCAAACCTACTTAAGATTTGTCAGATCAAAATAATCGTAAGACTTCCATCAAAACATCTTTAAAAGTTATATTATTTATATTATTTGAATGCTTCCCTGTAGTACACTCAAAGCTAATGCACTACAATTGTACTGTACTCAGTATTGTTATGTAGTTTAAATAACTACACATCAACATCAATGATTAGCAGCAGCTACACAAGTTATATTCCTCATTTTGATTTATTATGATTAATATTGTCAAGGTTCTGTTTGTGCTGCTCTGCCGCCTTAGTCCTTGGGAGGGGGTCTCCCGGCCCTCCCGGCCCTCCCGGCCCTCCCGGCCCTCCCGGCTGCTGCCATATGAAGACAAACTACTTTAGCTGCGTTTTGTGAACTATCCAGAACCAGATTGTGAAGTGTTCTTTGCTGTGTCCTGTGCCTCCTTACCTGTAACCTCGCCACAACTTCTGGTCATATCTTACTGTGAGTACTTTGTTCCCTGCCAAGCTTACATGTGAGCAGAGTTGATTTTCCATTTCAAGCAAGTCGGATGAAAACTTCATCCTGCTTGACATGAAGGCTGCATGATGCAACAAAGCCATCAACTCCCCCGCTAAGGTGAGGTGACCTCCCGTTACCCGTGACGGCGTTCTCGAAGTGTGTTTTTGAGTTTCAGCTTTTGGGTGAAATGATGTGAATAAATGAGGTTGGTGGTAGCATTTAGATCGTGTGCGTACTCTTCCAGACACTTCATTAAGTAAATGCAATGAGATCCCAAATCCTTATTCTTTACAAACAGAAAGAATATTGCATAGAAATGATGGGGATGTACTGCAGTGGCAACACACATGGCAACACACATGGAAACACACATGGCAACACACATGGCAACATTGGGATATGCAAACCTGGGACATTTTTAGATGAAAGAGTTTGAAATCTTATTTGTCACTTTTGCTGTTTCTGTTTTTAATGTGGGTCACTTGTCAGCTCGGCATTGCTCGACCCGCCATAGGATGCTTGCAATGCTGCACTCTCATAAACGCTGCAATTGCCACAAAGTTAGGGTATCGTGTTACTCAGTTCAACTCGACATTGGGTCCACAAGAATGAGAAGAGACAATATTTTAAGGTTACACCACAATATAATGTAATAATAAAATATAGCGTGTTTTACTTATTTACTATTTTATTTGATTTATTTACTTATTTACTACTACAACGGGGCGGGGGTGTCTGGTGCTGCAGCACAGACCCGAATCCAATGTGACAATGAGGGTGGGGCGTGAGGCCCACTGGTCAGGGTGTCCCACAGAGGGTGTCCGATACACAGGTAAGTCAGGCAAATGACTACAAGATGGAATAGTTGACAAATATACAGCACAATGTTATTTCATTAAAAAGACACTTTATTATTATTTATTATACCAGTCTCAAAAACAACACTAAACACAGCTTGGCTCAAATCTGGGGGGGTGGTCCGAAGCCAAAACAACCAGCAAACTAATAGAAACAGGAGAGCCAAACAATACAAACACAACATTTTAAACAGCACAACAGTTGCTAAAGCGCATACACGGAAGAGGTCAATAGGTCATACTGAGACAAAATACTACATACTACATACTAAGTTGGACCAGTAGCGAACGCCACTAAAAACTACAGAAAAACCAATCTAGTTAATCACACGAAATAAATGACCAAAAATGTGTTGAAATAACGGGTTGGTACTAAATAGTTATGTTTTGGCAACAAAATAAAATCATGTTCATATTTAATGATTCCTCCATCTTCTATCATGTTAGACTTTTGTTGAATATTTGGACTTTTCTTACGTTAACTGAACACAAATCCATCATATTACATAACAAACATCTCATCATTTGAATTGGGGGAATCCACCCCCACCCACACACACATCCATCCATCCATCCATCCACCCCGACCCACACATCCACCCATACATCCATCCATCCATCCATCCACTTTTCCATGGAGTGTGCCTCACACTGGAAATGTCGTGTGGATGACGATCTGGTTTACATTTTCCAAGTCAAACCAGTGGTTTAGAAACACTTAGTATATTCCCTTGTCTCTTTTTTTTAATAGAAATTGCGATTTGTCAGGTGAAGATGAGGGAAAAATGAGGCTAGCATATAGGCTTGGTGTGTGTGTGTTTCTCCTCTTTATTTGGAGAACTAGAGCAGCGTCTCAGCGCTTTGCGATTCCCCACTAATCAGGTTCTGCCAACCTGCCAGCCAAGTCGCGATGCGGGGCCTTTCAAAACACCCTGCTAATTAGGAAGCCCCCGATGCCTCCCTGCCACTTCTCCAGCACCAGCACATCTGCCATAGCCACGTTGGAAAGGAGAAACAACCTTATCACCAGCAGCGTGAGTGGACTGAGGCACTCGGCTTGAAAGCACGTAAGCATTTGCTGTGCTTGTTTGGACGCTGGCGAGGCGTCTCGCTTCTTCCAGCAGCTGGCTGGCGTTGCCATCGTATTATAATTACTGTTTACGTGTGATTCAGACCTTGGACATCCATGCGTCTCGTCTTTTACACCCCTTTGGCCTGATGACCTTCAAAAGTGCTCATTTTCTTCACACAAGTCCGCTCTTCTGGGAAATGTGACACAACTCTTGTGTGACACAGCGCTTTGCTGCTGCGCTTTGCTAATGCACCACGACAGAAATATTTGCTTGATGATTTATGTATTTTTTCATGGCTAAATCTCAACATCACACACCGCACATTACTGCACTCCCTGTACATTGTATTTTTCTTTTTATTACATCTTACTTATCGTTACTCCCTTATTGCTATTTATTTCTACTACTTGACAATTTTGTGACATTCTATTCTATTCTATTCTATTCTATTCTATTCTATTCTATTCTATTCTATTCTATTCTATTCTATTCTATTCTATTCTATTCTATTCTATTCTATTCTATTCTATTTCTTGTCCAGTCCAGTCCAGTCTGGTCTATTCATAGGTGAGAGAGTGCAATACCTCCAAGTGCAATGGTCTTCATTCGTGTGCTGGGTTTGGCCCACGAGCCACCAGTTGAATTTCCGCCCTATTCTGAGGTTTAGCCAGCGAGTATATGACATGCACAGCATGTGACTTGCAGACATAGAGGCCGATAGCCATCCTTCTATTTCTTCTACGTGCCAGCCTGATGTTGGCACACCTCCCAGCGATGGTGCTGCTCGCGCTTGTAGACTGGCATGCTGCGATTGCTGCCAGGACTGCGTTTTTTATTTTCGCTTGTCTGCGATTTTAACATTGCTTGACAAACGTCATTTGATTTTGACAGCCAAAGAATCCCGGAGATTTGCTTGGGAGACCTGGGAGGGTCGGCAGCTCTGAACCGGGCTCACAGGGTGGACATGAAAAGCGAGGCGGAGGAGCAGTGTGGGAAGTTGGGAAGGGTATTGTAATTCACGCCTTGATCATTCACACGGGCTTTGCACGTTTAGACAATGTCAGGCTTTCTTGCCGAGCTGCAGATGGCATCGTAAAGAAGCAGGGAAGAAGCAAAAGAGGCAAACACAAACAGCAGCGACCCTCCGAGTCAGCCATCCATCTCCTCTCCTGTTGCATGCTTATTGTTTCGAGAAGATCAAGGCGTTTGCACGGAACTCATGTGGTCTCGCTATTGTACACGCTCACTCTTGAGATGTACGCATATTTCTCCCTGCTTTTCTTTGGACTTGGTACGTTCATGATCACTTTGCTCCTCAACCGTTTGTCTCTGCTCCACCGTTCAGGCTCGTTTGTGTGGATTGTTCTTGTCCTTCTTGCGGCAAAGGTACTAGAGAGGTACTGTAGAAGTAGCAAAGGTACTACAGAGGTAGCAAAGGTACTACAGAGGTACTATAGCGGTAGCAAAGGTACTAGAAGGGTGTACTATAAAGGTACCGAGAGGTACTATAGAGGTAGCAAAGGTACTAGAGAGGTACTATAGAGGTAGCAAAGATACTAGAGAGGTACTATAGAGGTAGCGAAGGTACTAGAGAGGTACTATAGAGGTAGGGAAGGTACTAGAGAGGTACTATAGAGGTAGGGAAGGTACTAGAGAGGTACTATAGAGGTAGCAAAGGTACTAGAGACGTACTCTAAAGGTTGAGAAGAAGTAGCAAAGGTACTAGAGACGTACTCTAAAGGTACAGAAGAAGTAGCAAAGGTACTAGAGAGGTACTAAAGAAGTAGCAAAGGTACTAGAGAGGTACTCTCTAGTACAGGTTGGAAGGCTTGGTAGAGCCAGCTCATATGGCCATTTTGAAATAAAAACCAATATTTGTGACAGCTCAGATCAGAGGATTTCTGTGGCACATTCATGGCACACCTTTGAGTTAGTTTCCTTGCAAATCCTGATTTAGTGAAATATACTTCATTTAATGTCGGAGGGTACATGATGGTGGCATTTAGGGCAACCTGGTACACGGATTGTAATTGGAAGTATGGTTTAGGTCAACGTGGCTCATTTTTATGGGTAATATGGCTTTGTGTTTTTTGCTGGTGGATTTTTATATTTCAATCCCAGAGAAATGCAGATATTTTCCACAGCCCAGCACTGACTGGGGTAACGATCCAGCATGGTGTTGACTTCTTTTTCAGCCTGTCGAAATTTCATGAATGATTAAAAACGTTGAGCCCAGACCTGCTCATAAATAAACAGCAGGCGAGAGGACGGAACAGGCTTCTCGTGGACACGGAGAGCTGACAGACTGCCTTCCAAATCACAGCACTGTGTGCTAATCCACTGTTTCTAGCATTTCTTCATGCAGGAGTCATGCATATGCACTAGGACTGGGGAGGATTTGTAAAAGTAGCACTTTTTTTGCTTGAAATTGTGAACAAAAGAGAACGTGAGTGGGTTTGCTTTTAGGGGTGCCATGCAGTCTCTTCCAGATAAAATGTCATCCACATGTGCCATTGACAGAAATGCAGCAAGCATAATGCTCCCGCTTGGCTGCATCATGTCCCGGAGTGCCGGAGTGCCGGAGTACCGGAGTCCCAGAGTGAGTTGAAGGGTCACTGCTCCAAATGAGAGTCCAGGTTCCACCAGGCGACTGTCTAGCTCAGTCTTGCTGCATACTGACGAGAGCCGGTCTGCACATGCTGAACTTTGGCTTTTGATCAACCAATCAGCCAATGTGGGCTTCAGCTGGAGGTCAGGAACTAGGAAATGGATCGGCATTTATCATCAAGGACATTACAGTATGGATGCAAATAGCTGGACATGGAAAGACACTCGGCTGGGCAAAAAGTCATGACTTTATTCTAAAATGGCTTCATTCATGGCATAAAAAAGTAGATGATTTACTCTTTCTCAAAGGTCTTTAGTTATCAGGAAAATCAACTATTGCATGACTTTTTGGAAAAACCTGCCAATATCTGCCGTGTGCGTCTGAGCACTGGCCATGGAACTGCCTTTAGCCAATCAACATGAGAAAAATAGACCTTTTGTTTGCAGCACATGTCCTGCAGCTGTTAGATATGTTAAAAAAAACAAAACAATCATACCAGGAAGGCAGGAAGTGAACAAATGTAACAGTTCTAGACGGTAAAAGTTATAGATGGAGGGGTGGGATTCAGCTTTGCTTCTTCCTACTCCTTTTGGACATGTGGAACTGTGAACTGATTATGGGATGCATTAGCATTAGCATTAGCATTAGCATAACATTGGCAAATAAGAATCCCATGAAATAATGCTGGTAATCATAGCAAAGCTGCTCATTTCTATGTGGCACAAATCTTACATTATTCTTTGAACGTGCCGTTGCTAACATGCCAGCCGCTTTGCCAGTGACGTACGGCAGCTGTTTTGGCTAAAATAGTCTCCATCCATCCTTCTTCTATGCCGCCTATCTTTCCAAGGCTTGTGGGGGCATGCTAAAAAACTGTATTTGCAACAAAAACAAATGTGGGCAACTGTATTAAAGCTATGTTTACAACCAGTTGGAAAAGTACAAAGGAGAGATGGCTGAGCCGCTCACGGTTGGTCTATGTGCAAATAAGCCCGGGAAACACACAAAGGGCGCACGTGTGACATCGCTTCGTCATGGCAAACCAACTCTCCGAGCGCTTCCATTTTTTCCGGTTGCAAGACAAACTTACATACTTGGAGGTCTTTGTGCGCCGTCCGTCTGGTACGGCCAGTGTCAGTCTGTCCTATGTTTTCAGTACCGTGTGGGTCTTATGTGGGTCATGCGCCTCACGTGCACCCCACATCCTTCATTAGTGCAGCCAACACACCTTCAGATATTTTGTAGATCTTCCTCCCTCATGGCCACCACAGCTACGTTCTCCACAAACAAAAACAAACAAAAACCCTGCAGTGATTTGGGGAACATCATCCGCCCGGTTGTGAGTACACACGGAACGCTAAAGACCAAACAGAGAGAGAAGATTAAAGAGAGTGTGGCGAAGATGGCATCAGCGGGTATGTTGCAGGCTGAGATGTCAAATAGTCTTCCTGTGATTGGTCAGTGGGAAATGTCATCTGGCACGCTCCTTTTCTTCCTCTGATTTAGCGTATCACTGGTAGCACGTTTGTGACACAAATTGGGATATTATGACAATGCCACAAGGGTTAGATGTTGTTCACCAAACACTGGCTGGTTTCTCCTGCTTTCCCGTCCTCCCCATTCTCCTTTCAGCCCATTATGTCACAGCCCCAAACCTGCTGAACACATTTCTAAATGACACTTAGCACCACTCTCTTCAAAGAAAGCTCCAATTGTGGCTTTTCCACGCCTCATGTGACATTTTGGGCCGTGCAAGAGAGTGAACGCCAATGGGGGGACAATGGTGGTTTGTTTTGGGAATGGCAGGGAAGGGGTCAGGAATCAGAATGTGGGGGACATTAGCAGGCAGCAGATTGATACGGAACCATTGATTCTCCACTTCTTTTATACTTTCCTCCTGGACACCATCTGCATTGCAAATGGAGGTTCTGTCAAAGTGGCCTTTTATGGAGTCGGAAAGGGCGGGGGTGGCTGGAGGGAGGACAAGGTTGAGTGGGGAGATTGGGGTAGCCCCCTTGACTCCATAAACCCAGACCCCTCCCTGAAACCCCAACGCTATTCCCCTCCTCCCAGAGGAGCCCCTCTGGCCCTTGTCTCAGGATCCCACCACAGCTGCCTCTGCCGTCTCCCAGGACTGGCTCTTACGGCTGGGGACAGCACAACAGGCTCATTGTTCAACAGGGTGGAGGCACAGAGCCTTGCCGCCTGCTCCGAGGTGTATCGTCCGCCCTCACAAGACCCAGAAGGTGGGAAGGGGACGCTAAATCAATGTGCCCAAATGGAATACTGGTCTGCAATAATGAGGCTGCTCCCAAGTTGAACAAGTTCGAGTTAGGTCACTATGATGGCAACCTTGGTTTGTGGGGGGAAAGATCACATGATTCCGGCTCTTTGTGCGTTTATTTGGGGCAAGATGAAATCGCCCTTTCCATCCGTACCAACATTTTCAGAAAAAATAGAACTTTTAATGCAGTAGGAATTGAAGGCATCACATTCCCTGAAAGTTTGGAGTATGACATAAAACCTCAAAATGCCTGACAAAACATCCTTTTTACAAAAGGATTCATTAGTAAGTATTTAGCTCCACCAGAAAGCATGTATCCGGCTATCCAGAATTCAGGGTTAGGATTCCCCATGCAGCCGCTGAAAGCACTCAGTAGTCGAAAGTGGGATATATTCATTCATATAAACATGTCACCATGGAGACAAATACATTTTTCTCCATATTTTCCCCTTTAGAATAAACATGATCTCAATGGATTCGGTTTTCTGGAGTTGTTTGTTAAAAATGATTTGGAATTGATAGAATGTGAGCACTGGCTCCTTGATTCCTGTCTTTTTTAATATTCGCTTTCACTTTGGAAGACTCGAACGTCAAAGTCAGCTTTAACCAGGCCTGGCTGTGTGTTTCTCAGTTTTACTTTTGGGTTTGTCATTGAGGGCCCTGCCTTTGAATTTAGAGTCGCTGGCGGCGAGACACGGTCCCACAGCCTGTGGTGTTTGCCATCCTAATCAGCCGCATTGTCTCAGAGATGACCCAACTCTTACCTCGAGCCGCCGAATTCAAGGCTGCTGCCATGGATAGCAAGGCTGTGTTTGCGGCAAAACCCTGATCTAAATTCATTAACCCTCCCACAAACACTTTCCCAAGGTTTGTTTCCAGGGCTGGGCACAGCATCTGAAGGAGTGCTAGACAAGTGGTCTCGGAGCCGTCAATGGAAATCCTTGTGGTTATATAATTGGAGCTTTGCCGAGAGGATGGCGAGCACGAAAATCAATAATTAAAGAATTGCTGCCGCGAGTGTTCCCCCTGTCCGCGTGTGTGTGTTTGGGGGGGGGGGAGTGCACCCTAGCTCTAGCAACAAGGAAGGTGTTTGACATGGCCCGATTGCTTGCAGCAGCGTTAGCTGTTGTTGTTTGTGTTGGCTTGTGTTCATTTATGGCCTGCAAGAGAATAGACACTGGAAATGATTGTATAGTTGTCCTCTATGCCCTCCAACTTGCTGATGCCTAGCAGACATATTCCCTTATACGTACAGTACATACCGCAGTTGCCTTACCAAGCACTTGTACAATGTGCTGAGTCACAACATCGTGCTATGAATAAAAAACAAGCTGAGATTGAGGCCTTCAGTCATAAGCATGCCAAACATAAATTCTACCCAATCAGAATCATCCTGTCATCCTGTCAACAAGAAGCAGGAAAATGTCAATTGGGAATCTTGCCAAAACAAGTCTGCTACCAGGAGGACGCCTCGGACGTAACGTTGTTATTTGAGCGAGGATGGTCGACCTCCAAGTGTTTCTTGGCCTCTGCTCGTTAAAGTGAAGCAATATTTGGGCTTGCAAATGCAAACAAGCAAAAGCGCTTGAAAAAGAGTTAAGCGCCTCATTCTTCAAATATTTTAACAAACAAAAGAGCGACATTCATCCACAGACTCCACATTGTCCACACGTGCGGATGATGGCGGCTTGCCGACGTGGCGACCAATTGAAGGTGTTTAAGGTGTAACCCACCTTTTACCCAAAGTCAGCTGGCATAGGCTCCAGCTGACCAGTGGCCCTGGGCAGGGTAGGTGGTATAAATGAATGACGCGGGATTAGTCGTGGCAGGCATAGATGGATTGGGATTGTGATGCAAGAAGCCTGTCTTATCTCATCTAGTAGCGGTGGCGTCATGCAGGGGGACATGGTGCGCGGTGGCATGAGGGGCATCTTAACGGAGAGTCCAGTAATGCCAGCTTACTGGGGCACAGCAAGCGTCCCAGCTGCTTAGAAAAAAGCTCTTGGTTGTCGGTCCTTTGGGAACGATATCGGGGGAGCCAGAGAAGCACTGATGCCTTTAAGGCTTGTCAGGGTCTTTGACAGAAGCTGTAAATCTAATCCATGGACCTGCTGGGATGCAGAGGAGGTGAGCAGAGGGAAAGCTTTTCCTGCTTCAAGGACCTCGGCCGGCTGCAGAATAGATTACCCGAGGAGCTTTAAACCTAAGGACACCTTTGTTTTGCTCAGCTGCAAGCAAAGTCGGCTGCAGAAACGCGCCAGACGGGAAAGTTGACTGTTCATTGAATTTTATGTTTCTAATGTCCGTGAGAGTCTGCCATTAAAGTTATTTGGGTGAAGAGGAAAACCAAAATCTCTTTGAGTGACTCTAGTCGTGGTTACACTTTGCGTGTCATAGAATCCCCAAAGTGATCTCTCTCCGTGTGCGCCGCTGTGGAGGTCTCGCTTGAGAAGCATTTTCATTGATGTTGATTCTACAGAGACCGACAGTCGCTGAGATGACGCACGTGCCGAGGGAAGGGCTTTCACAGCCATGAGACCAGCGGAGAGCAGTCGTGGTGTCGCTGGAGGCCTGCTTGGAGACTAGATTAGGAATTTGTTTGGATCTGAGGCTTTGCCCTCCTCTTAATGTCGGGGCCATGCTAATCGCTGGGTGCGCTGACATCTGGACGCCTCCCGGTGGAGGCGAAATCACACTGGTTTTTTGAAGTGGTCACACCAAATCTATAGTGATGATAACCATTCAAATGGAAGAGGGTGGATTTTTCTTTCTCTCCGCTCCTGCCGCAGCATAGCAAACCTCACACGCCATTTTTGGGCCTTCTTAGATTTTTCTCCATCTGAAGTTAATAAATGACATGCTTTATGAGTTGACTTTTACCTCTGACTTCATCAATTTACCTGTGAAAATGATTTCAGGGTCTTCACACATCGACAGACAAGAAGTGCTGGAATGTCATCTGAATAAAATATGGCTTCCCTCTTGCATTCTTCATCAGACTTTGGCGCTCAGTCCTTCCTTCTGAGCTTTCAATCACTGAGCCCCAGGGGGTTTGGATACCTGATCTTTCAAGTGCTCTGGAAAGTCACCATGTAGGTCACCATGTAGGAAGAACCTGTCTGCCGCCTTATACATACTGTATATATATATATATATATATATGTATGTATGTAACTTTGCAGTAACCCGTGGCTACCTTGATGCTAACTTGATGCTAACTTGGGGCTAACTTGCTGGTAACCTGTGACTAACTTTAGTTGTCACTTTAAGGCACTTGGGAGCTCGCCTTACACACGTTTGAAAAGCTTCAGTCCAATTCCCTACAGGACTTGGTGAAGAGAGGAGTGCTGTTGACTTTGGCACTTTCATGCGGGGGGGTTGGAAGAAAAACAACCTCGGGCTGGAGGGAGATATTGTATGCATGTATGCTCAAGCTCAAGGTTTGTGGCCAGCTGCTTAAGGATTTTTCTGGGGAGTCAAGATTATCCACACAGTCAATAGAGCGACGGGCGGGGTGGGGGTGCGGTGGGGTGCGGGGGGACTTGTGCCAGCTTCTGCAAGTGCAACTCAGTTCTGCTGTCAGCTTTGTTTTCTCCTTTTTTGTTGCTTTGAAAGCTGCTGTACGTTATGGAACACGCATTTGACCTTTCACACCTACAAGCGTTTCCATAGCGTCAGTACCAGTACCAGTCAGTACCTGAGTACCATGCACCTGAGACCGTCTAATGTTTGTCCACCTCCACTTTAGCAGCCACTTTGTGGTCATGTGAAGATCATGGCAGACCAGGATCATGACTTGGTCCACATGGACGGATAAAGATAGGACTTAAGTGTATCAATCCTCCTTTCATCCATCACTTAGTCGGTTTTCACTCAAGGATTAATGGTGCCAAACGGGACTCCTTTCGAGTTCCGGAAGTTCAAGTTCTCCAGGCTTCTTTAAGGCTACTTCAAGTGAGGTGTGCACACAAATAAGAGAGTGTCGTCGATGAGGAGCAACATTCGTTCCTTCTGGCTTGAAGCGGAGCAGAATAAGAGCTGTTGCCAAGGTCGCAGCTCTGCATTTCCACGGACATGCTTGTCAGAGGCTGAAAGGGCTCCAGCCTTCCAAACACCTTCTGGCGAGCTCCTTCATTCTGCATGCACTGAAAGTGCTGAAGGCAACAGAGAGACGGAGCGTGCACGTGGGAGGGAGAGACTGCGGCAATGTGGGGAAGACAACGGCCAAGAGGGGAGTCTGCTTTTTGGAGATATCAAACCCTCGCACCACGCCACCAGACGTTGGGTGATTGTGAGGGTCGGACTGGTGGGCACCTGAGCCACAATTGAAGGCTTTTCTCTGGCCTTGACAGCAAAGCCAGTTATACCTACGGTAGCTAAAGACCACAGTTCATTTTGAAACCTCAACCCAGAGCCCCACCCGTGCCCAAAGATATGACGCATTCCAAATGTCCAAACATTTGTTTGACGGCCTTGCATGGTAGATGGGCAGCCTTCCAATGGCTTTGGCCAACAGTCTTTCAGACCTGAAGGAAATGCATGGAAAAGCAGCATCTTCACTTTCTTCTGCCAGGTTTGATACAATACTAGCTAGACAGTAATACATATTGACGGCTTATAGCTTCAACTGCTTAGCAAGCCATTGTCCAATACAGTCGCATAATCTTAGCCATCATACATAAGCAGATGGAACCCTCCCAAACAAAAGCAGCTCCTGTAATAAGAAGGATCGCACTCAACCACTAAGTGTTGTATTCCTGCAGGGCACGCTGGGAAATGTGGGAAATGTGAAAATAGCTCAGAGGTTCCTGGTATTATTGGAGGGATGAAACCACAGTGGGATGGTGCCGGACCAGGCTTTGTTTGGATAACTGTGTTGCCAGATGATGTGGTTTGCCAAAATATAGCCACTTGTTTTCACTTGTTCAAACACTGGGGATGTTTTTCCTTGAAATTGCACGCATTGGAAATATCCTTGTTCATGCGGGATGCATCCCTCATCCATCCATCCATTTTCTACGCCACTTGTGCTCACTTGGGTCGCGGGGTCTGCTGGAGTCTACCCCAGCTGACTTTGGCCAAGAAGCGGGGTAAATGGCAGAACATAAAGAAGAAAAATGGTTGTGGTAATGGTTGAATTGAAGTTGAACATGCATCAGGTTATGCGTGCGTGGGTTTACTCCGGGTACTCGCGCATTCCAAAAACATGTTAGCTTCATTGTCCCCCCCCCCCCCCCCCCCTCTCAAATTGTCCAAATTGTCCATAGGTATGAATGTGGGTGGGAATGGTTGTTTGTCTATATGTGCCCTGGGATTGGCTGGTCCCCGCCTCTCGCCCCAAGACAGCTGGGATAGGCTCCAGCACCCCGCGACCCTCGTGAGGATAAGCGGTAGAAAATGAATGAATGAAATAAATGTTGCTACTGATCACATACTTGACATACGCACCCAAAAACGGTCATTTTGGGGGATAAATAGTCCAAAGCCAAGTGAAAAACTAAGCACTGCGGACGTATTAGCGTCGTCTTATAAACTTCATCGACAACCCGAGGTTTGGTAAAATGATATGGAACGCACAGGATCAGGACTAAAATATGATAAAATGATGATGTATTCAAGTGCTGTGTTGTGTTTTTCATGTACCTTTAGTTGGGATACCAATAAATGATATCGCTCAGTGTCATATCACATAACACTTTTTCCAAGTCAGTAACAAGTCATGATGGAAGGATGAAATATTTTATTGCTCATTTATTTCTTACATACGTATGATTTCACCTCACCACACATGGCAACATCAGTAATGTAACTATATGAGCGAATAAACAAATGTGGGAAAATAACCAAGAACTGACAAACCGGCTAGTATGGATCCTATACTGATACCGCACTCGGTATCGATATCGATATTTGGATGATCAACCACTAATCAGCAGGCCAGCAGCACCTGCCGCTAACAATGCCAAGCTAGCGATGCCAAGCTAGCGACGCCAAGCCGGAGATGCCAGCTCGGAAGCGACGGGACTTCGGTCAAAGTTCTTCAGCCGGTAATGGCAGCAGGACCGCTGGACGTCATCGATTAGGTAATCGATATTTTTTTTCAAGAGGTGAACATTTCGCCTGCGGCTGGCCGTAAAGGCTTCTGCTAAATGTAAACATCGTGAGAGTCCATGATGCGTCGGATGGCACGCAAACGCAACACCGCCGTCGTTTGTGCAACAAATGTTTTGTCATGTTTGACTGAATGTGAGGCTCATGTACACAACGGGCTTTGGGGCTTTGGGGCTTTGGGCAATCGTGTTGTATTGTCTGCTACTGTCCGAGGGTGCCCTAAGTGCGGCCCGCGGGCCACTTGGAGGTTACTGCTTTGGCTTTCAACACATTCCAAAACATAATTTAACAAGCAGTAATTTGTCCTTTTTTATATGAAGTAATTTATTTTTACTCTACCCTGTTCAGTATGACTATGGTTGTCATCAAGCTTTCATATTCATATTCATATGCATGTTCCTTGTCATGCTTTAATGCTATTGTCTCACGCCGCACAATCAAAGAGTCAGCTTTGATTTTGTGTAACACATTTGGAAATGTGAAAGAAGGGTTGTATTTCCATGTGCAGTAAGCTGCCTTCCCATAAATTGCATGCAAGGTGCCCTCAGAGTTTGAAATGACTATGATTTGTGTTTGCATGTTCCTTGGTGAAGATGTTCCTGATTGAACATGTGCTTGGAGACTTGGAGCAGCTTTTGCACCACTTAAACCGTAACAGTACATTTGAAAGCAATTCCTTTTTGCTGTGCGTGCGTAGAAAGACAGTCCGTGAAGCCCACACGAGTCGATGTTCATGCACGTGGGAGTGATGTCTGTGACATGCTGCCCATCACCCACGACGTTCTCCATCATATTGGCACCATCTGCGTATTCTTAGTGATGATCCTGCAGCCAGCTGTATTGTGTGAAGGTATGCTTCATTTGCATAGACCAGTGTTTCTCTATTGCAGGGACACGGGGGTCCGGCATGGGCTTCGGGTGTGTGGGGTGAGTCCGAGGTTGTCCCAGCGTCCATTTGCATCAATAACTGCCTGCTTCACGGTGAGCGTTCCTTTCTTCTTCTTCTTGGATCATGTTTGTCCATGTTTTGTTGATGTCGCCATATTGTCCTGAGCAGCCAATACACGCGTTGCTGTCCTTACACTCCCACCAGCCCTTCCATCTACACGCACCCGTATGAAACGGTATGTCTTGGATGACGTCAGCCATGTTGTTGTTTTTTTTGCAATCTTTTCTTTTCAATAGCCCCTTTTCCTCCGTGGGAACGTCCATATTTACCTCCGTCCGTACCGTCTACCTGGGTTAAAAAGTTCTTCCAAGCAACGCTGTCCTTTTAGCAACGTTCCAGGACGTGTTGCGGGGTGGGCCGTGCTGATGAATGTTGATTGGTTGTACACACTTTGTTTCTACTCAGCCGCCATCTTGAAAGAAGCAGTTTCATGTAGATGAGCAAAGCTACTTTGTGCAAAGCAATACCAGAGCAATATATTCAGCATGAGGTTGAGACATCTGTGATTTTTATGGAGACTGTGAAAGAATAGCCAAGAGGATGGGGGATCGAAATGTAAGATTGGTGAAAATCTGAAGTGAAGTGATATGATCCAAGCCGCCAACCAGCCGTATGAACACCAGCTGAGGACTCGGCATCTCCTTCCTTGCTTGGCGATGGTGGTGGAAGCAGTGAACAAGTGGAATGAAGGTAAATCCTATCCAATATTCCCTATGTATTCTGTTACATGGCACGCTAGTTGTTTAGCTGCAAAAGCTAAGTCGAACTGAATGCTAATGCTAACATTAAATACAAGTGGATGTGATGGTACTGTTGATGTGAGCTCATCATTAATATTTATTCCTTACTGTATGTATTTCCAGCCCAAATGCTAATGCTAATGTTAACGTTAAATACAAGTGGATGTGTTGGTACTGTTGACGTGAGCTCATCATTATTTATTCCTTACTGTATGTATTTACAGCCCTAATGCTAACATTAAATACAAGTCGATGTGATGGTACTGTTAATGTGAGCTCATCATTGATATTTATTCATTACTGTATGTATTTACAGCCCTAATGCTAACAGGCTAACATTAAATACATGTGGAAGTGATGGTACTGTTAATGTGAGCTCATCATTGATATTTATTCATTACTGTATGTATTTACAGCCCTAATGCTAACAGGCTAACATTAAATACATGTGGATGTGATGGTACTGTTGACGTGAGCTCATCACTGATGTATACTGTATGTATTATTTACAGCAGAAAAGGAGCATCAGGACTGGTTCCACCCCCTCTCGGAGATCATCATTGACATAACTATTGGACACTGTGGACATAAACCTTTGCCAACAAGATGCTTAAAAAATGAAATGTCATTCACTGACTTCTTTTGTAACTTTTTGATTTCTATTTGATCTACTGACACTTGAATGAAGACAAAAACAAAGCTAATTTTGACTGTTTCAGGTTGCATCAGTGTAGAAATATACCACTTCCACAGTTGAATAAACTTTCCTGAACTTTAAAATAATATAACTACACAGGGACCTTTTACTTCCATTACGAGGAACTAGTAAGGGGTTAGGGTTCCTGAAACTTTGGTGGAAAAGGGGCTCTTGTACGACATGTTCCATGTTTTTATTTGCTTTAATTTGTGAGAATAAGCTAGCTATAAAGGACTGGTGGATGGACAAGCTTGATCACCTTTTGAAATCGTCCTGGTCCTTTCACCCCTGAGAAAGCATTGGCCAGATAAAAGTGAACACAAAGAAGTACAGAATTATGAACTGTGAGCCTCCTAGTGGTAGAATTATAGACCTGCGCCAATGTTTGTCCTGATGATGACAGATGAGGTGTAAGCGCAGCATGCCGCTGCCATGAAAGTCAAATGCAGTCTTGAAACGGAAGGCGCACTCAGCCAGTCAATCTGTGTTTTGGCAATATGGCTTCATGCGGTCTTCTCATTCTATTGTGAAGCATAAAACTCCTGGCTTATCTTGCTTGTGTAGTACTACCATTACCTTACTTACTACTTATTTGTATACCAAACTTACCATTGAAGACATTTGTGCATGTGTGCCCTGAATCTTCTCTGGACAAAGTACTACCAGAAAGTACTTCATGCAAGTACAGTGAAACGTGGCTTTGTGGTTTCATAGGATTGGGTTGTTGACAATTGTTCCAGAAAAGATGTTCTCAGGCACTTAAAGTATATGCTGTATGATTTCCTTACACGAACACTGTGCCTGACAAACCAATCAAGTAATCGAGTGGAGTCTCTGTGAAGAATGGATAGTGCTTCTTTTAGAGCTGGGACACTATAGACAGATTCAAGTCTTTCATCCTGGTAGTGTGTGTGTGTGTGTGTGTGCACTTTTTATCAATGGATGTGGTGGGAGGGCGTGGAGAGGAGAAAGCTCACCTGGAGGCGGCTCTGGCAAATGGAAGCAAGAAACATCAGTTTCATCATAATAGCTACATACGTATGTGCTCCCATCCCCAAAACCTTCACCAATGGTATGGCCAGGGGCCGGCCACCGCCCTCTGCCCCAATTCAGCGACTCTCAAACACATCTTGAGCATTTGTGTGAGGCAGGCCCTACAAGGCCGCTCCACCTGGAGGCAGGAGTCTGGCAGCAGCCCCTGAGAGCAAGAGGACCGCCATCAACTCCTTGCCCTGACAGCTGCCAATTTGTGCCAACATTTGTTGGAGTGGCACAGAAACGGCCCAACCACCCCGCTATCAAACTGGAGGCTGGGCAGGAAATGGCCACAGCATGTCTAGTTCGCGCAAGGTTCCTGTGTTAATGCTGGAGTAACATAAGATCTTTGAATAGAAAAAGCCAATTCAAAATCTGTTAACGTTTCTGAATCCTGTACAGTCAAGGAAAGAAAGGATACTTTCAAAAAGCCCGACCCATGTTGAGCCCCCACAGCCCAATTCCATGATAAATCTGTAGGGGCAGTTCAACTCGTACTATGTGGTTATTCTGGGCCATGAAATAGAAATTACTACATTGACTCGGGGGAGCCGTGATGCTTGCTGGTAGGCAGCTGTGTTTTTAATGAGTGGGGGATTTAATTACCCCTTAGTGGGTAAGGCTCCAGTGGTGCAATGACAAGGGATATATAACCAGGAATAACGCCGTAATAACTCGTATTGTTTTCGTTCGTCCAGTCTTGAAATTAGTTTGGATCAAAAACAAACTTTGATTGCTTCATTTTTTAAAACTGAAGAACGTCTCGAGCTGCGTGTTGCGTCATATCTGAGCATGCGCTGAAAGAACGCACCCGGGATAAATTTAAACAGGAAAAGATAAAATTCAGTATTGCTAATATTTCATAATTAAACTCGGGACATGTTTCATATAGATATATATTTTCTTTTTGAATAAAAACTGGACTTGTGAAAAAAGTATAGAAGGGTGTAGAGTCTGTTCCACAGGTGGCGGTAATGCACACGAAAGCTGCTTGCTAACCACCAATAAACAACGGAAGAAGAAAACCAGCAAAGCAGAAACACAATAGCATTTCAACCAGATGACGTAGCGTCCATTATACACAGTGCATGTTCTACTACTCGTTAGCATCCAATTTAGCAACCATTACAGACAATTATAACGTCCCTTGGGTGGCAGTTGTGAAAGGTGTGCATCTTAGGGCGCCGTTACTGGAATAATGCAGCTCTAAACTTAAGGCATCAGGCCCCCCAAATACCTTATACGAGGAAACATTCCCCACATCAAGTTGAACCCAATCCAATCTGCCATAATCTGAAGTGATAACATGATGAAAAGAATTCATTTATTGCCTGCATAGAAATCCTTGTAGTCGCTCCTTTTCACTTTACTTATTGATTGATTTGCGCGTCTTCATAATTTACAACCCAGAAAGTAAAAATTCAATTGCGCTCCAATTAGAGATTTCACCTGGAGCTAATGTTTATATTATTCAAATACCGCCATGGATTCCATTCTCCTATCATTATAGAGCTCCTCCTGCTCTCCAACTTGGAGTCATACGTGAGAACAGTTGGGGGTTCCATGGGGTTTTGAGAAAATGAAATTGGTTTATGCCAATCAATGTGTTGGTTGAGGGGTGAGTGGGAGTCGAGGAAGGGAGGGAGAATGAGGAATGAGAAGATATGCAGGAAGAAAACCTAATGAGGGATAAACTGCAGTCATGATTGGAGTGACAGTGATTGAGAGGAAGAGGAGGGAAGACGGGAGAACGCAGCCCAGTCAGTTCATTTCCAGCTTAACAACCAAACTGCCAACCTAGCCAATGACGCTCCTTCATCACGCCCTCCTCGCCTCCTCGCCTCACTCATTTACTGTGTTTGTATTTGGCAGACTTAAACCCTCCACCCCATCCCCCAGCCAGCAATGAATCACATGGAATCCAGCGACCCGAGCCTGCCAGGGCCTCCGGATGACTCCCAGCCCGACCATAACAAGTGGCTGACAGCTCTATTTACATAAGAGCAGCAGGCAGAAACAGTGCAGTTCAAATTATACACACACACACACACACACACACACACACACACACACAGCCGTGGTCCGAAAAGCAGCTAGGTCTAGGTCTGCAAATCCAGGAGATGCACGGTCAATTCATTCTTTGGCCTTATGGCGCAGACCCCAACATTTTTTCCACATGAGTGCTGCGGGTGGAGGGACCCAGGGGATGCGGGGGCCTTTAGTCCTCTATATCCGCTGGAGTCGTACGTCTCTCATCACTGGATGGCAAGAAAAGCAGAGTGAAGTATAGCGCTGCTGATGGATGTCTAGAAGTTAAATGTGCCTTCTTGACCTTGCCTGCAGACATGAGCGCTGACCCCTCCCGCTCTAATCGCACATCTTTCTCCTTCCAAATATAAACAATCAGGACTTGAACACGTCATCTGCTTTCTGTATTTCCAACTTGACTGAGCTATAGGTAGACCAGTTCCTGTTTTGAGTGCTGCTGCTTATTTACCCCTGAATGCTGCCTCCCGTTTGACTGACAGCTGGAGAGAATGTTTATGAAATAAACATAGACCTGATGCAACGCTCAGAACCCTGGCCGGCATTGGCCTTCATCACAACCCCCCTCTCTCTTTCATTGTTTGACTCTCTCCGCAATACATCCATACATGATTCCCTGGGAGTATAGATCCAGTGGTGCTCATGGGCCTAATGGTGTCAACCAGACTGCCAATCTATTGGAGCCCCTCTCTTTGGGAGAAGTCTCCAGGGGGACGGTTTGTCATTGAAGTCCCCCGCATGGTTCTCCACACGAGCAAATGTATTCCGATGTTACAAACCCTGAACCACTCAGCGGGGGCTCCAGATTGCAACTGAAGACAAAGTGGCTCAGATTGCGTTGATGGCTTGGAAGTTCTTCCTAAAAACCTGAAAAGGCGACCCGAACAGAGAGGATAAACTGAACACCACCTTAGAGGTGTCACATGTAACGGTGCTTTCCATGCAAAATGGCGGCTATGAACCGTGACGTAATCCATTCTATGATAGTCAGTCATAAACCTGCAAACCTTCTTCCTCCTTGTGCTGCTGAAAGCTGCCAGCCCTGAAGTTAAGGGACGGTAAGGTTTTATCTGAATCCGACTATGATCCAGCCATCCACTCGCTCAATCTCAGCCACTTTTCAAAAGTCATCCCTCTCAGTAGCCGCCATTCTTGGCGATTTTGACTGTTCATTGTTGTATGCAGGGCTATATAAACATGATATCTACCGAAAGAAAGATTAGACTCCGATTTCATCCCAGAGTTGGTTTCCGTTCCATGTTTATGTACAGTATGTGTATCTTGGAGCCTGACCGATTAAGGTGGCCGATTATCACAGATTAATCAATGAAATTAATGAAATGTATTAATTATGGGTGAAAATGGAGCTAATAAATTAACTTTTTACTGTGCCGAGATCTCTCTCTCCCACCCACATCCACCATGATCTAAGACTAGCCTTTGAAGGTGTGTGTCTACTCTCATACACATAGAGCCAAAATATGCAGACTATGCCACAGCATAAACACAACAAATGTGTTTTAAGATGGTTAAACTGCTGTTTATTCACACATAGTACAACACCATCCACATACAACTTTCCCATTTGGAGTCGAACTGTGTGTGCACGCCTTGAAATGCATAACCTCGTGCAGGCTACTCTGCGGGATACTTCCTGTTTCCAGCGACTGAGTTAAAATACACAACTTCTTCCGTGGTAGGTCCCGGCAAGCTGGTATTCTATATGCTCTCGTCTTCCTGTCGTCATGTTGTTGTGGGGTGTTCATGTTTGTGGCTGGAAAAAAGCAATTTGGGATTGACAATCAATTCCCGATTTGACCAAATTCTTAATGAATCAATGTATTTGTTCACCTTTTTGCTGAAGGGGTAGTTGGGCACTTCACTTCTCTTTCCCTTGCAGAATGAAGCCTAAGCAATTAGAATGTGTGTGTGAGGCATGCCCATTCGCTTCGGGACGTATAGAAGATGGGGGCACCTCAACCTGGCCCAGCTCCAATTGTCCTGTACTAATCTTTGTCCCGTACGCCCAGTGATGCATGCAAAGGCACCGAAGGAAAAAAAGCCGTTGTTTCAGAGGTTTGAGGACATTGAATATGACTCTTGATGCCGTGTGATTAAACCTAGCCTTTTCTACTACCAGAGAATTGTGGAACAGCACCCAGGTTGCCTACAGCCCGATCCACGTTGGCTGAGGCTGGAAAGTGGTGAGGCTACCTGAAGCATGATGTGGATAGGACGTCTAGCTGCTAGCCTTGCGCTTAGCGAGAATGTTTACTTATCCTTTAATTCCATTTTTTTATGGTGGAGTCAGACCAAAGCGAAGAATGATGTCACCGTTAGGCTGGAACGTCACCAAGTGGATATATTTAGAAACATCTACTACAGCTTCTAACATGAAGAAGAAGAATTATAAGTCGAGGCCTGCATGGTTTATCCGTCAAAATGACAGTCAATAGAAAAGACCTTTTCTGTGGCGCCTTCCTCACTGCCAAGCTAAATCGTCTCATTAGTCATGACCTCACAGGATTGCTGGCGTTCATGATTTAGTTAAGGCACTCATGGCATTCTGGGAATTGATGGAACTGTCATAAAAATGGATTCTGTTACATCAGTGTCTAGATTTGTATTTGCACACACTTATGTGCATGTGAGTTTAAGGCAGGTACTTTCCATACCTTTGCTGCTTTTGAAATAGGATTTCTCTTACAGATGACAGTAAAGCAGTTGTTATCTAGACCTGAGAAACGATTGGAAATAATTGGCGTGTATGATAGCATTTGGACACGGACCGTTTGTGCGACTCGTACTATAGTAGGCATAGCTTGGCTCCACGTGGTTTTGTTTTATTCCAAGTTTTATACAGTTCCATCTCAATACAAATGAATGAATGAATTCGGCTTGTGGAATTGAAGTACATATATTGCTGAGATTTCATTCACTTTCATAAAAAGCATCGGTGAACGGTCACACTAGTTGTGATGCAGTGTCAAAGGAAGTGAGTTTATCCGTAAAACTATAAAATTAAGGTAAACACGTGTAGACTCGTTTAGCAGAAATTGGAAATGTACACTTTGAGATAAGGATTTGAACTAACATTTCCATATATGTAACACATATGTAACTTCATCCAAATATGAGCTACCAGTACATTATGGTTATTTGATGAGGAAATCATGTGCATGATTTCAAAGCACAACAAAAAAGTCAATCATTTAGGAATGAAGAGGAAGTTATAAATCCAACCACAGTCCACAAGCTGTGTATCCTTTGGCCAATGCTTTACTTAACCATCTTTGGGGCGGCAGGAGGGAATGTGGTGGGTTAAGCGTGGGGATAGCGGGAATGTAAAACAACCAACTAAAATAACGTGGGGTTCTTGCTGTCTTTGCGGTATACCTTTATCTCCAACCATTTTCATGCCTAAACAGTGACGTTTCTGTCCATCAAATGCAAAGCAAAAAGCTACAAAACAAGGTGATTGCAAACCAAAGTGCTCAGAAATGTGAAGGATGAAGGCTTCCTTCCCACGTGTCCAAGCACGTCCATGGAAAGACATCCTGTCAGTCGCTTGTGTTGAACCAGATAAGTCCCATTGAGCTCAGGATCTGTGATCAACTCGTGAGGGTCAGGCGAGGCCTTGTGGCTCATTTCATCACCATTTACCAGCCCATTAAAAAATATGGCTGTACTCCTCAAATGATGTGATGTCAATTCAGGATTGTCAAGTGTGCTGCACCAAACCTTTAAGACTGCAGCACCACCAGCTGTATGGTCTATAGATAGATAGATAGATAGATAGATAGATAAATATCTATCTCTATCTATCTCTCAGACTTTAGTCATAGAAGGTTCTGTTCAAGTCCAGGAAAATGTTGAATCTTCTCTTCTTGAGGGGACAATGATTGATTACTGTATATACTCATAGACTCAAACTCATAAACTATAGCATTTGTCAACACTAGTAAGGCTGTCTCATCAAACGGTGATGGGACAGAAGGAAAACAAGCACTGAGGCGTGTGTTTATTGACATCATGACTGGGGAAAGCTGTCACAGGATACGGTAAGGGAGAGTACCTAAGAAAAAGTGAGCATTGTGTTTCAGAGGAAGTGCTTATCACTAGATTGCCCTGCAGGTCATTTCCAAAGAGCAAATGCCCAAGTTTCCCACAGTTTAGTTTGAGAATGCGAGCATCTCCAGCTCCACAAGGACGTGTGCACACTTTCCCCCTTGACTACTTCATCTATGGAAATCTGCTTCAACTTTCCACAACACATGCTGTTCATTTTTAAATGGAATCAATTTCTCCCAAAACTACAGAGTTTTAGTCTGTCTTATTTTGCAGGAGGGGAACATGAATGGTGAAATGCCAACCTGTAACCTAACACAAGGCTTTACACTTCTATGTAGCAATTCCGTTTTCTGCAGTCAGCGCAATTCTTAGTCTTAGGCAGTGTCCTAAATGGGAGTGTAACTGGACTCGAGCGTGAAAGGATCCTGTTACCAATATATTTCACGGGAGCTCAGCGCAGTAGCACCCTGCCGAATGCTAGCGTGTCTTTTATTCAGATATAGACCACGACTAGTCAGTTCCATAACAGTCATGCTTTGGGAATTGGCCGGTAAAGATTTGACCAAATATGACCTTACCATCGCGCACATGCTTTCCTGAATCAGGCTTCCTGCTGATTTGTCATCTCACTGGAAGTGTAAATAACAGCTACAGTCTGTAGTGTCCATGATTTGTCGAGTGGGAGTTCATACTTGGAGTTTGGAGTCTGGAAATTTGCTGCACATAGAGCAGGGATTTGGTAGGTAGGTAAATACTTTTATTCATCCCCATGGAGAAAAAAATCAACAATGCACAGACTCTTCTGTGTGTTTTCCCGACATGAACCCTAGCGCAGTGTCCCTTTACGCATAAAACATCCACAGCAGGGGAAGTGGAAGTAAATCAGTTTAGTCTCCGAGTCTGTCAGTTGTGGCCCTCAGAGCGCCATTTTTCAACTCCTCAGCAGAAACACTTGGGGGTTGAAGGTGTGGTCACAGGAGCCCTTAGTGGGGATGTGGATGCAGTGAATCATGTCTTTCCTTATTCCTGAGGCTAGGCAGCCACAGATGGAAATAACAAACAAACAAAATGAAGACTTTGGAATGGCCTGGTCCACGTCCGGACCTGAATCATATTGAGATGCTGTGGCATGACCTTAAAAGGCAAACTTGCTGCATGTTTCTTAGAAAGGCTGCAATTGTCGTTTGGTTCTCATTGAGCTTATTTGAGGAAAAATGTCTGAGACATCCGAGGAGTTGAAAGACTTCTGAGACGGACTTACAGCTGCTGGATCATTCAAGGTCAAGTTGACTTTCCCTGTCACCTCCTTTACGTGGCGTGAAAGCAGCAATACATTCTGTTTAATGGAGTGACATAAGACATTGCAGTGGGTTGGCCCAGACGGGTTTGATCATGACCATCCAGCCAGAAAGTTGGCGCTGAGCGGCAGAAAGCACACCAGGAGCCCTCCTTTATTTCAATACCATGTCTGACAAGCCACATTTTGCTGATGGGGACCCAATAAGCCCTGGCGGGTAGTGACCCCGTCCCTGCCTGCTGACAGCCTCCGATACCAGCAGACAAGCCTCTGCTTGAGGCATCAGGCGGCCCCCTCATCAAGGAGGCCCATATGTCTCTTCACATTGGAACAAACTTGACTCTTATCATGGGAAGCCAGTGCTCGTGTCAGATGGGCTTAATGGCTCAATCCATCTGATCAAATGGAAGGGATGGTGCTGGTATGCTTGGAATGAGTGCTGCCCGGGAATTGTGTGTTTTGTGTGTCTCCTTAGTTTTGTCACAGGGAATTTATACACACTTTTTTTATTTGCAGAAAATGAAAGTCACAACTTGCTGTGCACCAGGGGTGCCCACACTTTGCCGCAACCTGCTGTGCACCAGGGGTACCCACCCTTTGTCGCAACCTGCTGTGCACCAGGGGTACCCACCCTTCGTGGCTGTACAGATAACGCCCCATTAATTACGTAATTATGTAATTGCACGTCTTATGTGACTGTGTAGTTTAGTACATGTGTGTACAGGGTGTAGTATGTCCGGCTGATGATACGTATGTATGATACATTCCTTTCATACAGTCCCAGGGAGATGCAGACCTCATGATGCCACTGTTTGTACAATATGTACATGTGCGTTGCTGTGTAAGCTGTTCGAGTTTTATAAGAAAATTCAGTTTGAGAAATTTCTAATTGACAATTTTTCAAATTTTTTCCTGTGCTCTTAAATGTCATCTTTTTACACTTTGTGTTACTTGTGTTAGACTTGTGTTACACTTGTGTTAGACATGTGTTACACTTGTGTTACACTTGTGTTACACTTGCGCTCCTTGTCTTGCTCGTCTTCCACATGATGATGATGACAGTCCACCTGACGGCGTTTCCTTTCCCTATGTTGCATTTTGCATGCTGGATCCTTGTTCCATATTGTGTGTTTGTGTGTGCATGCAACAGACATTCCCCATGCACTGATGACTTTTCCGGTGAAGAAGCAAGCGAACAAACGGGGCTGCTTTCCCCCAGTGATAACAGCTTTTCATTCTTGGCTTTGCTTGCTGCGCGTCTCAGGCTGGGTTTACACCACACGCTTCAAGTGACACACTTGTGGCCCAGTTGAGCCATCCGTCATCGGTGTAAGGAAAAACAGCGTGGCATTGGATATCCAAAGATCAGATCTCCATCATCCTGTGGCTGAACATCCGATAGGGATGGGATACGCGCCAAGCCGATTGCAATCAGATGGGATCTGACCTGCCATAACTCGGCAAAATACATTCCCAGGGAATGCTCCGTACACCGTGACATGGAGGGGGAGGTAACGGTACCTGATATGACTCTTGGTACTCAGTTGGATTCTGAAAGACGGATGGCTGATGGCTGCGAATGTTCATGTTGGTGAGTTTCAGACTGGAAATGGAACTCCAATGCTTCTTTGCACTTACTGTCATTTTGGCATTGCAGTTAAAGTATGTGGCTTGGCGGCGTCCGATGGACAGGATGGCTTTTGTTTAACATTTGGACGTTGGAGCCAAACTGGGCAAAAAAACCCCAACAGAAGAAATTGCCTGTAAATAAAACTCACCCAATTTTCAAAGGATTACTCCGACTGGCTTTGGACCCAGGCGGTATCGCTAGCTAAATGTTCCCTCGGCCACAGAAATGGGGCTTGTGGGTCTTTTGTCTTGTTATTGTTATTAAATTCCCTTCACCCTTTCCGGATAAATGCAGCAGAGAAGGAAAAATCAATTTCACCTTGCACTTGTGTGTGCATGTCGGGTGCTTTCAGCATTGGGAAGCTAATTAAATTACCCTCAAAGGGAGCGGCACTGGAAGCGCGACCAGGCCACTCGGTGCACATGCAATGATTAGCGCATCGATTTATTAAAATTGGCCCGCGAGCCGAGACGGGAGCCTTTTCCCGCTGGGGTCTTGTTTACTCCTCACTGAGAGCTGGAGCCACACTGCTGCAGGAGATAATTAGGTAAGAATGAGCAAGCATTTCCAAACTTAGATAGAACAGGCTTTGTTTTGTCCATGCAGCTATAGCAATTATGAACAGTCGACATTTTTGTCAACTTTAGATATGGAAATAGCTTCCGACTGATGGTCTGGTGAAAAGAAATGAAGTACACGGGATGCACTGGACCAGCCCTCTGCTTCCTGCCATTGTTGGCTCACCAAACTTTATTCCCTTTCAATATCAACACAGGAGAACCAAGGCAGCTTCCGTCAAATGCCAAATCTGCATTTATTTCTGGTTGTCAAACATGAAGTCAGTCTTGGCGCAGGAATTTAGATGCTTCATGGCAGGTGGAGAATAACCTTGTCGTCTTTCACTGATGACTTGGTAAATGATCTTATCTGAACCGTTTATTGGAGCTACATGTTTAAGCAGGAAAAGGTAAACAGACAGCCGAGGTCACAGGTTCAGAGTCCACTGACTCCTGTTTCTTAAACCGGGCCTCAGAAAGAATGTCATCAGGATGTCCTGGCTATATCTCATTTGGTCAGCCAGCTTGTCGCTTGTGATGAAAAACACAAAAGCATGTCGCCACACCAGACCAAAAACCCTCACTTGGGTTCCTCTCCTGGCTCCTTGCAAAGCTTTTGCAACCTTCTGGATAAGCGTGCTCCATCAGTGTGTTGAGCAATCTGATCCCTGCACGTTCAGAAGTGGAATATTTTCCAGCTACATGTAACGGCGTTCACCCTGCCGGGAAGACGTGCTGCAAGATTCCAAGTTGTTCCTCTGGAATGTGAGGGCCAGGCTTCCTACACAAGCATTTATAGTCCATGCACTTCTAGTTTGTTTGCTCGGGCAGCCGTCTCGTCCTCCAAGCTTTTGTATGAGCCACATGACCAAGCGATCATCTCCTGGAAATGATATTGCTGAAATGGTCGCGGAGTATTTGCTAGTGTGAGATACTGTATTAACTAAAATACAATAGTTACCCACATTACCCACAGTGACAGTTGTCAAACATCCTTCTATGGATGAAATGGCACCATTGTCCGACCCATGGGGCTCCCAGCCCGTCATACACGAAGGCGTCTGCAGTTCACTTTAAACCAACCACAATTTATGCAAATCAGTTCAGCATTCAGCAAAAAGAGCTTTTCAAAAGGCACGACTTGTTCATGAATGTCCCATCGAGCGTGTGCCAAACTCACGGTCCCCGCTCGGTTGGATCACATCCGTTTTTTTTTTTTTGCTATTTGGTGGCTAGATCAGTGTTTTTCAACCTTTTTTGAACCACGGCACCAAATGTTACAAAATGACACTGGTACAGTAAATTTAATTACAATATAATTTCTCAATCATGTATACTCACTCAGTGTGAAGCCTGGCCTGTTGGGATGAAACCAAAGGCGATGTCCCAGCAGGAACAAAAAAAGGGATATTGGATCGCTCCTCACAGCACACCTGATGATTTGTCACAGTGGTTGAAGATCCCTGTGTTAGATGACGCCTTCCCAAGGCTTCACACTAAGTATGACATTCCCTGCCTTGCATAAAGGACCTCCGTCTGTCTGTCAGCCAATCCACAAATCACCGGCTAATATTTCAGGATCAGCTGAATCTGCCCCGTGCCGGTGCTCACTGACGTGCGCATGTGGAGCGGGCCAGGGAAGGAGTGCGAGGTATGGGAGAAGAAGTTGTCGCCATGCAGGGTGCACCGTGTACGTGACAGAAACGGTGTGCGCGTCAGCCAGGAAAGAAATATTTAAATGTGGCGGAGTACGATCGCGGGCAGAAAATGTCAAGCCATGAACACCTGAATCAAGGAAGGCCACGTCGACTCGGTCCACTGAGTTGTTTGGCTCCCATCTCAGCACAGGCGGTCCTGGCGCAAACCGTCACAGACACAAAGTTATTTGACCTCACTGATGGTTTAGCATATGAAAGTTTTTCAAGAAATGAGGAAAACAAGCGAGCGCCAAGGGCCGGGTCTGAGCTTTTGTGTTGGCTGTCGTACGTGCTGATGGACTTTACACGGGTGCCCCCTGCTGTGAGACAATACAGAATAGTATAGAAAGTAAGTCGGTACTACTGTAATCAGCGTGAAACCCCCTTGAGCGTTTTGCGCTAACATGGGTTAGCATCAGAAAAGTTTGAAGGCCATTGCATCTTTGTATGAATCCTGACCTAAAGCTATCATTTTAATGTCTCCAGACGTGTGGCACTTGGCAAACATCTCACCATGCGTCCCTCTTTGTCCTCATTGGGCTCTGACATCTGATGGGCTCCCGACATAACCCGTCAAAGCAAAAGCATGTTGGACAAATGACAACATGAGGAGTTTGAAGAAATAAAAAGGATGAAAATGAGAGGAACTGAATGGTCAATTTCACCCGATTATTTTTAGCAGCTTGTGGGAGGGGGGTGGGGCGGAGCTACGGAGGAGAGCCAATCAGAACTGCTGTATGCACCCTATGTGTTACCTTCCACGCTTCCAACACGTCAGGCGGCAGGTCTTCACTGTCCCATTTTCAGAGCCTTGAACATTGCAGTCCTGATTTTGGGCTTTATTTCTTACTTGGTCCATGAAGTTTGTAACGCGTTATGATTGGAAGGTATTGGAACTCTGTGTAAGGTTTGGAAAGTGGTGATGCTAGCGTCTTTGGAAGAAATGCTACTTTGGTGCTAATAAGCAGACATCAGCGCCGCATAAAAGAATGGCTGGTGGAACCTGTCACTTTGCTATGAACTGCATCTTGTGTTACTAAGCAACAGCTGCGGCATCCGCTATGAAATGTGAGTTTCCAGGATCCCAGTGTCAACGCTCCCCAATAAACTTGTGGTGACAATCATGCCAAGTGTGTTTGAATACTTCACTTAATACTTTGTTTCTCCCCACTGTTGTCCTACATGTCTCCAAACTTCCAGCTGAGCAGAAGGCACCTCCTTAGTGTCGACTTAAGCTGCAGTCCTGTGCATGTCTACTTGATGGCCAATTTGGGGATGTACCCTGATGCCCCCCCACCCCCCCCAGTGCATGCTACTGCCTTACACTTGCTTAGCTTAAGTGCTTCAGTTATTTAGACCCGGATCAATACTACTACAATACACTTGTGTAAGGAATGCAGGCGGACGGAGCGCGGGAGGGAGGTGGGATCAGGAATATGGATTTGTATCAATTTGCCTGGCCACTCAAGCAAGAAATGTGTGGAAAGCACAACCAAGTGGCAGCGCTGGATGGCTCAGACCTCCAGTCCATTCCAACTCCTCTTTGCTGTCTTGTTTCCTAGTTGGGAGCAATTATTCCCCAGCCGGCCTGCCAAAGACGCCACTTGTCACGTTAATGAAGCCAGCCTGTATTATCCTCTTTTCCCTCCACTTGGATGGGTTGTGTGAAGGAAGACTGTCCTGACAAGAGCACGTCTAATGAGAGCACCGGAGAAAGGACTGCTCTTTCCTCTTGTGCTTTGGCTCCCCCTACTGTTGCCCTGAAGAAGTCACACAGTGACGGCTGCATTTAAGGTCATGTTGGATCTTCAATGGTATCCAAAACAATGCAGCCTCATTGAGGAAATGATCAGGCATTTTTGGAGTACACAGTGTGTGTGTGTGTGTGTGTGTGTGTGTGTGTGTGTGTGTGTGTGTGTGTGTGTGTGTGCTGCTGCCCTCAGTGGAGGCTCCGGTGGACTCGGGCTGGCACCGCTTCAACTGGCCGAAATATGTTTGTATAGCTACACTGAAGGTCTGAGCTGGGTTCCAGTCAAAAGGCGGTGATTAAAGGAGAGGGCCAGAATGAAAAAAGCTTTTAAAATAGTGTATGTTCAATCCTATCGCCAAGAGGCCAGACATGTCCTTTTAGAAAAGCAAATTATAGAGTTGGTCTACATAGAAGGGGTGGAATCGAGGCTTTGTCTGTCGAGGTTCTGTGGACTGACGGCACAAACCCAAACATGCCTTTCAGATATCT
Source organism: Doryrhamphus excisus (assembly GCF_030265055.1). Taxonomy (NCBI): domain Eukaryota; kingdom Metazoa; phylum Chordata; class Actinopteri; order Syngnathiformes; family Syngnathidae; genus Doryrhamphus; species Doryrhamphus excisus. The sequence continues at coordinate 127,190 of NC_080486.1, forward strand.
TCTAAAAGTTATTTTCATGAGTTCCAAGTCAAAGTTCTATTGGTAGACTCAAATGTACAGTATGTAATCCTTCCAAAGAGAAACCGTCTCCATCACGTCAAACAGCCATGTGCTGATGTACTGTGTGGAAGGATGCGTGTTTCTTCCACACATCATGGAAGGCATCTTCTCTGTAGCAGAGGATCTCATGAAGCATCATCTTCTTGTCTGTGGACCGGGAATGATCCAGGGCGATATAGACCCAAAACTCCTATCCCGATATATTTAGGTTGAATAGCGATATAGGATCTATACACCCCCATACTTATTCCACAAAGTGACTTTAGACGAAATCACAGCCAAATGTGCATGTCAAGTTGTTTTTATTCAAATAAATACTTAACACGTGGATTTCCTTCATATTTGATTGTTTATTACAAGAAGCACATTCAAAAATCTTATCTAAAAATAGCTGATACAGTAAAGTGATAAAGGAGGGTTCCCGATTGAAGGAATGATGAAGGGTGGCTTTTCTGAGCAGCATTCCTAAACGCAACTTTTTCTTTCTAGTGAGTTCTTTCATGTTGCTCGCCTCACTGCTTAGATTTTGCTGACACCTAGTGGCCATGGACTAGAATGCGCCCTTTTGGTTTTGGATCCTTTGGACCTTGCTCATGTCTGCCTTGGCAGCCGTGGTGTGTATCATGTATGATGTACTGCTAGGTGTACTCGCCCATGTACTGCTAGGTGTACTCGCCCATGTACTGTTAGGTGTACTCGCCCATGTACTGTTAGGTGTACTCGCTCATGTACTGTTAGGTGTACTCGCCCATGTACTGCTAGGTGTACTCGCCCATGTACTGCTAGGTGTACTCGCCCATGTACTGCTAGGTGTACTCGCCCATGTACTGCTAGGTGTACTCGCCCATGTACTGCTGGGTGTACTCGCCCATGTACTGCTGGGTGTACTGCTAGATGTACTAGCCTGTGTACTGCTGTATTAGCCCGTGTACTGCTGTATTAGCCCGTGTACTGCTAGGTGTACTCGCCCATGTACTGCTAGGTGTACTCGCCCATGTACTGCTAGGTGTACTCGCCCATGTACTGCTAGGTGTACTCGCCCATGTACTAGCCCATGTGTTCTGCTTGGTGTACTAGCCCATGTGTTCTGCTTGGTGTATTAGCCCATGTACTGTTAGTTGTACTCGCCCATGTACTAGCTCATGTACTGCTAGGTGTACTAGCCCATGTGTACTGCTAGGTGTACTAGCCCATGCAGTGTGGGGGCAAGCATGAATGTGTAAATAGAGAGGAAAGGAGAAGAAAAGCAAGACCCTTGTTGAGGTCACGAATGCCATTTGGTGACCTTTCCATAGAATAGCTTTAGAAATGTCACAAGCAACAAGTTCAGCACCATAGACAGCAGCCATGGTCGCTTTTCGTCTTCCCTGGCATTTCCCCAAAAGTCAGATGGCGGCGATGGCGGCGATGGCCGGGCCAGGGAGGAAGGCTGCTGGTGGTTCTTCTTGTTAATGAATATCAAAAGCATAAATCAGGCTGAATCAACCTTTTCTAACTGAAATCCTTACTCTGCTGTGAAAGAAAAAGAAGTTGAGTGAATTTGGAGCCGTCAGCATCCCAGTTGCGTATGACGCAGTTACGGCCGTGCTCCGCTAGGGGGGGCTGGATTACAATGAAATGCTGTGGACATGCTGAAGATGCCTGCATCATATTGTCCAGAAGTCCTGGTTTAGTCCTTCGCCCCTCATCGAAGACCAACCGGGGGCTCTTGAGGCAGCATAACGGTCCAGTAAATGTACAGTATAAATATTGGCTCCGCCCACATTCACACCAACAACAATCCTTTCTTCTTCACACTTGCTGCTTTGATTTGTCCCAAGCCTTTGACATGTCATTCTTTTATGGAAAGAAAACTGCCAAAACGGCAAATGTGAGCTGGACAGCAATCCTGCGGTAGAACATGTGACCCGATTGCGTGTGATGGAGCTCCAATGAAATGCAATGTGACATCTTCCTGCTTTCCACGCTGACTGTTAAAGTGGGACGAGGTCTCTGGGTAAATGTCTTCACATCACATCTCATCATTATTCCCACATTTATTCAATTAGGATGATTTATGGCCAGCAGGACATTACCTCAGCGAGCATTTAACACGTTCACTTCTCACCTGGCAGCACGGAAAAGGAAGATGCAACTTCTTTGTACACCTTAGATATTCTGCCTCATCCCTTTGCATGTGCTTGTCATGTATCATGTATGTCCACACGTTACAACGTTGGTATCTGCCGTGAGGGATGGATGATCATGCTGCCAGTCAAAGTAACGAAGCTCTTTGCGTCAACACCGTTAGAAAGTTCAGCAGTTTGCTCGCTCTGTCCTCTTACTCTGCATACACAGTATGTGTACTGCATGTACTGTGTGTATATATTATAGCTACAGTATGTATACCATAAGATGTTATTAGATATACAAACTTATTTCTTGGCAGTTAGTCCAAGACAAAAAAAGTGCATATCTTGGTCAATGATTGTCATAGCACCTTTTTCATTCACATTGTGTGTGTGTGTGTGTGTGTGTGTGTGTGTGTGTGTGTGTGTGTGAGCTATTTTTTTAAGAGTGGGAAAATCTGACAACGCGGCCTTGCTAGTGTGTGGCCAACTTTGTGAAGATGACGTGCATTGTGTATGTGCTAGGTGTAAATAATGCAAGGCAGCGTGCATGCAGCGCTACATATCGGTGCTCTGCATCCAGGCATTCCGGACTAGCGGCAGCAGCAGATTCCTCGGATGAATATAAAGACGTGAGCATGCTGAGATGCATAAATGAATGCCAATGTTCTCCACGCCGACGCAACATAATCAACTAGCCGTGTTCCTTGATTGTTCACAGCAGAGCCTCTACTGAATTCAGAGTGGCCTTTTTATAATCCATGCAGTTCACCTGAGACGTGTGTGTGTGTGTGTGTGTGTGTGTGTGTGTGTGTGCGTGCGTGCCCACCCAAAGATGCAACGTGGGGACCTGATTTTTCACCCGGGTCGTATGAGACTTGGGTAAGCCTGCGTGTGGGCTCTACAGGCCCCTCCTGTGCTTGGGGGAGGTTACGCTCCCCGCTCCATGACAGCAGTTGATGCACCGACAGGGAATGAAAAAGGAGAGCATTATGATGTATCCACTTTGTCTGCATCCATGCCCCCCCTCCCCCGCCCCCCGAGCTGACAGCGCTGTTCCTTCCACTCGGGGTGATGATGAGGATGTGGTGAATTGTATTGGCAGCTGCCAATGTGGATGCAGCGTTGTGGAATGATGCAGTGTTTCACACAGTATCTTAATGTCATTTACGAGGCTCTCTGCTTCCTGGCCAGACAGGATGCTGCAGGGTCAGCCAAAGTCGAGGAAAGAAAGTAAGTATTACACGGACGCCCTTCTGACGGTCACCGTTGAAATGGAGCAGGCGAGGGAGGTGATTGAAGATAAAGTACTTGTCAGATGCGATCACCAGTCAGAGTATGATTGCATTCAGGCGGCTGGGAGTGACCACATCCCCGGGCTAGCATCATAACATACTCAGGCTCCGCCCCAAGTGCCCTTCGCCGCTCATTTCAAGTAGAAGGGCTACCAAACATCAGGTTGGCCTTGATGGTTGCCATCTTGCATACGTCAAGCACTTTTTCAGTTGTCAGCCTTTTCCTCTCGGCCATGTTGGCTGGTGGACCAAGAAGGGTACTGATGATGAAAGACGTGGTGCCTGACCCCGACCCTGACCCTGACCCCGACCCTGACCCCGACCCTGACATCAAGGCACCGCTTTGCTTGCTGCTTTTGGGATTGCTCTGGCCAGGGCTCTCAAGTGCGGCTCAGGGGCCATTTTTGCTCCACTACCTCTTTTTAATTGGCCCTCAGCATAGGAAAAATGTAAATGTATTATATATGTATGTATATCTCATTAAAATCCTAATTCATGTTGATATTGAGATGTTGCACTACGTGTGATGAAGCTAAGCTGTGGATGTTTGGTTCAGATGGTCTAGCATGGATTTAAAAGCTATCAGTGCCTCCAGCTTTCCTGTGCGAAACCCTCGGTGGCAAGGTCGGCCCCCTGCTGGAGTGTGTGAAGTCGTGTCCCCTTCAATCAAGATAAGACTACAGGCAGTGCGGCAATCTTTTTTTTTCTTCTGGATTGTTTGCAGTACGTAAATCTTCAGCGCTCATGCTGCTTTTTCTCTCGCCCTACACCTTCTGGCTTGGAGCCGTTAGTCCAGGCGCTTCCAGGAGGAGCCCTGACACTTTTGGCCACTTGGCTGCTGTCACATGCAAAGCGTGCGGCAGACGCTGTTATTTACAGGTGTGGCCTGTTGGCTGCTTTAGTATGCAGGGCACAAATACAATTTCCTCTCCACAACAAGGTGATTTCCTCTTCAGGGTGCGTGCGTTGGCGGAGCAGGGAAGCCCACAGTGGGTGTGGCGAGCGGTTGAATTGTTGACCGAGTCCAAACGCATGAGATGAGACAATGTCAGGTTTGTGGCTTTACTGGAACGCTATCAACGCAGCAGGACGAGGCGCATCTTTTTTCACCAGTTGTCCTTGTTGATGGGGGGGGGCAATGCACCCTCATTGGCCTGTTTGCACTTTCTCTCCATGAAACATTGTTGGGTGAAGGTTATGCCTCTTATCTTGTCCTTTCAAACATCATCTCGCAATTCTCACAGATATTAGCCGCTAGCAAACACTGGTGACATTTCAAGCTACTGGTGTGATGCGTCACTCACTGGTTGGACGGGAAGATTGGATGCTGATTTCATTCACCTTTTCTCAGACAAAGCATTTGATGATGCTTTTCATAGACTCTGCGATGTCTGTGAATAGCGAAACCATTGCATCAAATTAACTTGCGCCTCTAATATATTCTGTACTATATTCTATATTCTAATGTTCAAATGTTAAACCATGCCGAAGTTTCAGATCGTGAAGTTTGCGCATTTGGAAGTCAGCGCTGAAAGAAGTTAGGGATGGCTCAAAACTCTCGGTTCCAGAGGGTGTTGCAAAAATCTTCCTTTGTGATGTCACAGAGGGTGGGGCGTCCTTATGGGCGTGGCTGTAGGCCAGATACGCTCTCTGCCGTCCCCCAAGCTCTCCTTGTCTGTTTACTTGCTCGCAATGGCTCGTAAGGGAACGCCTGATTTGTTTCCAATTCCTGAAGACCCCCATCAGCCGCAAGTGGTTGGAATAGACTGAACTCCAAAGAAATACAGCTGAATAGGTGCAGATTCGGGAAGATCTAGAAAGCTTTTTGTGCTGGTTATTGTGTGTAGCTGTTCTATAGGAGTCCTCAATGAGGTGAAAATAGGTTAGCAATTAAGTTAGCAAATACAGTCCGTGTGTCCGTGGGGACGTTGCTTGCATGGTACGCCCTCAAAGAGGTGGCAGTTTGCCATTTAGCACCAAATTGGGCACCGAAAGCTTCTTATAGTTTTTTGATCCGGGTCCTACCAGTTCTATACACATCCCTACGTGCATGCTTGTTGGAACTTGTAGAATCAATGTCGGAATCACTGACAAAACAGTTGAAATAAAATTCCAGGAAAAAAAATGTCTTGAGTGGCCCGGGGGCAGTGTTGGCACGTCTTCCTCCCAAGCAGCGGGTTTGGGTTAGAAGATACCTCCGAGTTTTGTTTGGACTTTGCATGGCTCAATGGCTCCTTTTGAGGCGCTAAAGTTGTACTTGAGGAATGGATACGAGTTTTGCTTGCTTGTACTTTCATCCCCTGTGATTGGCTGGCGACCAGGCAGGGTGCACCCTGTCTCTCATGCAGTCAGCTGGGATAGGCTCCAGTTGCGGTGACCCTAGTACGATAAGAGGTTGAATGACGAGGTGTAAACACCTTGGATGCTACGCGTGGTGTCATCTTATGCTGAGCTCAAGTGTGTCGTCGGCATCCGTACATGCAAGAATGGATTTATATGTCCAGGTCGGGTGGGGGTCAGGCCGGCATCCTGCACACGGGTGTGACATACCGACCCAGCAGCATCACACCCCCGTGTGCAGGTCAACACGCTATCTGCTCTCCGCTGTGTCGGACTGGTCCCCCTCTATCACCTGATGGGAATATCCTCTCCTTCGTCATTGACCCGTCATGATCATTGATTGGTCATCCCTAAATCCCATTCCTGCTGCTGGGAGGTGACTTGCTGCACAGTGGCATGCATCCAAAGGTGATGGCGGTCGCTGTTGGATCGCTTTTGATTCCTGCTGTCCTTTCATGCGGGGCTCTCATCGAAAAGGGAAATGAATCACAATGAAGAGTGAAAAAGGGAAGGTTAGGGAGCTTTCCTAATCCTGCGTCTAAGCATTCATTTCCATGGGCAACCTGAACTTCATGCGCTCCACTGTAGTTTAGGGTCCACTCCCTCTGACTCACAGGTTGAGTCACTCCTTAGTTCCTCGTGCCTCGCCCCACCCGACCTCAACCCCCTCCCCACACGCCCCCTCTTCATCCTGGGCCTCTGACTCACATTGGCAGCATCCTGTGACAACCACATGATCACACCAGCATTCTGGCCCCACTCTGCTACCTTGGCTTTTCCCCTCATTCGCACGCACGCACGCACGCGCACACACACACGCACACACGCACACACGCACACACACACACACACACACACACACACACACACACACACACACACACACACAGGCAGTTGGTGAGCGTTAATTCCTGGGCTTAGTCCGCCTGTAGTCCAGGCCGTGCTGGGAAAGAGAGGCCAAGCTAGCCCCAGCAGAATGCTAATGATGTCATTAACCTGTGCACTCTGGGTCGGGGGGGGCTGTGAAAGGCACAGATTACGTCACTCTTTTGCTCACTCATTAGGCATTAAAATGAAAAGCAAGCGCTGTGATTCATTTGTACGTAACTGAGCATCGTGATGGACCAGAATCCCAATCAGACATTGTTTATTGCCAGGTAGGATCAAACACATACTAGGAATTTGTTTTGGTGAAGTAGGTGCAGACACATCTATTCAAAATTAACATACAAAATACTGAATACAAAATGACTTTAGTCATCCTAGCTTGGAATCATCCACCAATCAAATGGAATCATACAACCCTTTCCTTCTTTTCAGACGTACAATGAGCAAGAACACCTACAGTCTTTGTAATCCTGCACACCTCATGATACAAACTTCTATACACACACACACACACACACACACACACCACACACACACACTTCCTTGAGTGAAACCTTCCTATAGGCACTTCCTGCTCTGTTTGCTCAGTACCCAACTGTCCCACTCCTCCAAGGCACCCACTTCCTCTTCCTGTACATGACGTGTGTGTGTGTGTGTGTGTAGTGTATTTTGAGCGTGTGTTGGCACGGTAAGGTATGGTTGGCAGTGTCTGATGGTGAAATGTGGTCAGAAACACGTGGATTCCTTGTGCTTCACTGCGTCCATCATGGAAAGACACTCGGTTAATAAAAGGCCTAAATTGCTCTCATTTCGAAATGCAAATCCATATGCTGGGATTTGAACGTGCTGCCAAAAGCTCATTTCTATCCCGGGCCAGGGCGCAGATAAGCTACGCTAAGTGAGCACAGCGAGGTGAAAAAGTCAATTATGGAGGAGCCACCTCAATATGCTTTTATTTCTCTTGGTTTCTGCCTGCGAGCACGTTTCATGACTTCATTCTAAAGGCCGTTCGCTCATCCTATTGGACGTCATTTGACTTTGACGTGCCTCAAATCTTCTGGTATTGACCCTACGTACCCGTATCAGTCTTTGTTCCGAACATGCATTCTAACCGGTGTCATGGTTCCTCTGCCTCCATCGCCATCACTGCGTCATTGCATGGATGATTGCATAAGAATGGATTCCAGTCCACATCTTCGTGGTCCAATAGCATCCAAATACTTTCTTTGTTGCTGTGGCCATTGGTGTCATACCGTGTACCGCTGGGTCACAAGCCTTTTTTTTTTTTGCAGCGCTCCCTTTTGGTGATGAAATTTTCACCCCGGCACCCCCCTCCACTGCACGCACAGATGCGCACACACCCACCCACTCAGTTTTTCAATAAATACAACCGAATATGACGCCAACGCTTTGATAGCTGAAGATAGTTTCCCAGGCGCCAAGAATAAACGAAAAGCGACGTTTCTTTCCTGCACATGGAAGCGTGCAGGAACGGGTCAATCATGAAAAGTGCTCATGGTAGCCCCGCTATGACGGGGGGGGCCCTCTCAAGGGACGCACCCCCAAGTTTGAAGACCAACGGCCTATACCATAACATACACACAGGCCTAAAGTACTCGTAGTACTTGTTTTCTTCACGTAATGGAACTAAAATGTTGAGATAGAACGGGTAATGCTAATTTAGTATTATGTATATTTCCTCAATCCCAAATTCTTCCTTCCTACTTTTATACGAGACCAGACTAAAGATCCACACTGCAGGTCTGAACCCCAGCGTCCATGAAGCACCGGAACAGTGCGGGATTGTGCACAATGCTTTGGTATGTTGAGAAAGGAAGTTGAAGTGTTTAGCTTGACCGGAGACTGAATACCTTGAAGTCGTGGACCATGCCGAAACCCGAAAGAACATATCTGCAGATTCTCCAGCCTTGGCCTCTCTTGGAGTCCCAGTGGGAGGCGAGCCAGGGCGCACTAGATGGCGCCGTTTACAACAGCAGCATCCCAGCTGAGCAGCAGCCTTCAGCAGCTCCAATTAGTCTTTACATGCTTTGACTAATTGAATCATTTGTGCTTTATTCCACTTTGTAATGGCTGACCGCAATAAGCAGAGCTAATGGGAAAGAGGATATGGCAATCAATGTGAAACAAGATGATGATTTCCTTCTTTTCAGTGTCACACCATGTCAGCAAATGGCGCACATTTAGACTGCTGCATGGAAAGATTGCGTTTATAGAAGATGAAGATGAATATGAAGCAGCTTTGTTGTCCTTTTGTTTGTCTGCAGCTTTCCGTCTGTTTACCTGCCTGCTCTTGGCTCACTGGTGTCTTTGTGTCTGAGCGTCTGGGCTGCGGAGTGACAGGGTTGCCGGGTTGCCGGGTTGAGCCGTGCTCAGGCATCACAAGGCGAGGAGCGACGAGCTCGTCACATTATGCACAGCCGCCCGCCTTCTTCCTTTGATTGAGACTAGTGATCCAAAACCGATGCCGAGAGGAGCCGGCGCTCACCTGGCATCGGCGCCACTCGCTGTCGGCAGGCAGGCGAGCAGCAGTGACGATGTCTGATACGCTCTGTGGGTTCAGACCCCCCGCCCCCCACATACTTGACTTTGACGCGCTTGCTGATATCTCTCTCAAGGCCTGCCGTTGTCTTAACTGCAGCTTGATATTTTTCGTATTGGCGAGAAATATCGTTTCCTTTTTTCCGCATGCTCATGTCCACATGCTTCAAGCTTTGGTTGACCTGCTGGTTTGCTGTCATGGAGGCAAACTGGGCGATATGGGTGTCCCGATGTATTTAGCTTGAATATCGATGTACCACACATATGCCCCTATTTTTTCCCCAAAGTGGGAACATTTGCATGTCAAGTTGTTTTGTTGAAACAAATACTTCACATAAAGATGTTTTTTTTTTTAGTTTTAAAGCTTCATGCAAGTTTTCATGCAAATCTCTAAGAAACCTTTGGCTATGCTAATCCTTGCCAGTAAAAAGAAAATATGAAGGAGCAACCAAAGTAGCGCTCGTGTCATTGGGCTTATTAAAGGACAACAATCCAAAATTGCAGTGGCAGGACAGCAAAGGGCAGCTGAATGACGAGAAGATTTGCTGGTGCGTTCTGGGAATCTTCTTCGTCTCCCCAAATGCTCAAACGGCAAGTCACCCTGAGATGACGTCCGCCTCTTCCATGTCTGGTGAATATTTGACTTCAGGTTTGGGGAGGCGTCCCAATAAATTGCCCACCTGGTCCTTTCTGGCCAATAAAAGTGTGTATTCATCCTTCATTTATGCTCCACCATGCGTCATCAACGCCGGGCCACGTATGCGTAACCCGGCCATCCGCACACAGCATGCATCGCTAGCCTGATGTAGCGAGGTGTCCTTCCCATGTGTCAAAGCAGCCCCCACTCTAACGTCCCCGTTGCCATGGCGACTGATTGGCATGTTGATCTCCTGTGTGCTCACGAATGGATCGAGAGGCAACGTGTCCTTGCTTTAGTCCTCTTCACAGTGCATGCGGAACGCAGCTTTTAGACCCTCCAGTGCTAGGCTACCATCCACTTGGTGGACAGAAGTATTGGGTCATTCTGGTCTCATGACTCAATAGTTAGATCCAATCACTTATTGATCCCTGGATGATTTTTCCATAAGGTTCTTTGATCTTTCTGGTCCGTCATGACTAAATAGATCCAATCACTTATTGATCCATGGAGGATTTTTCCATAAGGTTCTTTGATCTTTCTGGTCCGTCATGACTAAATAGATCCAATCACTTATTGATCCATGGATGATTTTTCCATAAGGTTCTTTGATCTTTCTGGTCCGTCATGACTAAATAGATCCAATCACTTATTGATCCATGGATGATTTTTCCATAAGGTTCTTTGATCTTTCTGGTCCGTCATGACTAAATAGATCCAATCACTTATTGATCCATGGATGATTTTTCCATAAGGTTGTATGATCTTGCTGTACAGCTGGTGTATGTTTTATTGGAACATATACGTGAGAAATATGAGCTTATTTCAGCTTTGCCACCTTGGTGTAAAGCGTACGCTCCCTCGGGCTTTGTCGTCTTCTATGAATTGAACGTTCCGATCCCAATGGAGGCGGGCGCGTGCATGCATTTTAAAGAGCTGCTTTCATGGAATAATTCAGGAATTTGTAGCGCATTCACACATTGCCTCGTATGATGTTGGTAGACGAGTTGACGATCATTTTGGTTTGTAAAAGTGTTATGTTCATCCACGGGCGTGTGGGCTGGGAGGGGTTGCTGTTCCTTTAAGGTTTGGCGTAGAGTTGAGGTCAAGAGACGTTAGCATCCTACACCTTGTGGTTATTGTCCAGTCACAGACATCACACCTTCGTCTGCAATATCGCTGCACAATCAGGTGTTGCGCAACAGGAAGCGCTTTATTCGTATAAAAGTGATCACGTGGAAAACACGTGACAGGATGTAGCGTGTCCGTTTGTTGGCTTGAGGCTTCGCCTGACACGGCAAAGTGGCACGTACCACTTCATTCAGCCCAATAACCTGAACCTCATGGCCCTCCTTCATCTGCCACGATGGACGTGCCTTCGTCTCGTGTCTCCTCCTGATGGCTCCAACTCAAGGTCCCAACTCATTCCAAATGCTGGCGCTGCACGGCAGTCGGCTCCCCTCCGCACGGCGCCGTCTTTCACTCGTCAAAGGAAGGCGCTGTCTGCAGGAAGAGGACGCTTTGTCTCTTCACTCCATCCCAATGTGGCTTTCCTCATTGCCAAAGAAAAGTCTTTCAAGAAAGCAGAAGGTGGTGAAGAGGTGAGGCAACATCCTCCCATGCATCGTTGTTTCACTTCGCCACGCTGCAGCCTTCCACAGCACGGCGCCCATGAAATATTCATCAGCTGTATCGCTATTACATCACAGGGAAAGCCCACGCTTGTTTTAATCACAAATACTTGCTGGATGATGGCCTGAAAGAAGAACTTGGCTCCACAGCAGGAGAGCCTGCTTCAGGAGGCGGGGCTGCATCTTGAAGAAGAATCTCAGCGTTTGGAACAAAGATCTCAAGGGTGGAGGCAAAATGAAAGGAGAGGAGAAAACGCCAGAAAAGTGAGACAGTGAAAGGGAAAGTGCAGCAATCTTCTGGAGAATGTGTTAGTGTGTGTGTTAGTGTGTGTGTGTGTGTGTGTTAGTGTGTGTATGTGTGTGTGAGTGCGTGTGAGAGTGTGTGCGTGTGCGCTCTTCAGAGCGGGCGGCCCCCTGGCATGGCGGCACGTGCCTGCTGGTCCGGAGCGGAGCGGGAAGGCGGCTCAAAGCCCTTCACCTTCACAGCTAGCCTGGCACGATGCGGCGGCGTGGCTGGCGTAGCACCATGTTTATCACACAAAGGCGTCATCAAAGAGAGCGGCTATCTGGCGCCACCGCTTTCATCTGGGTCCCCACAGCCGACAGTAGCATCCGTGGGGGGCTCTCCTCGTCTCCCCTCCTTTTTCTCCTGCTTTAATGCTTTCATTCTCCTATCTCTTTGTCAGCTCCTCTTCCAGCCACACGCACATTCATCACGGCAGATAAGCAGGCTTGGCTGAAGACTTTCTTTCCAACTGATCAATGGCCACTTTGGAGGAGATCTTTGGTCTGCAAGCGGCGATGGGAAGATCAACGTGACCTTTTATGGGTTTGTGTTGATTTCCGTTGCAGGTAAATGTTCATGACGTGCAGACCTTCCTGCCAAACGCCATCTCCATCGTTCATCAATGTAGTCATCGGACGCACCGCCGTGTCCACGTTACCTTTCAAATCAGGAAATTGGTGTGAAGCACGCCCACCACCACATGGAATGAAGCCGACATCTTCATGATATGAAACATCACATCATGCGACACAAAGCTCCGGCTGGAGTTATTGGATGATCCCAGTTTGCTTTTTCCAAAGCTTGGTTGGGAAGGAGAAGCTGCAGTCGGTTTACCTGTGGATGCATAGAGCCGTGCGTCCAAGGAAAGAGAATTAGACGGATGAACACGGATGGATGTTGTGGAATCTGAGCTCTGGGAATGTTGGGAATGCTACTGATTTCCCACCAAAAGCTAGAGATGTGTTTTTCTGCAAGCGTGTGAGTTGCTTTAGTAAAACAAGAACCGC